>NW_010168318.1:0-46102 GCF_000695765.1 Mesitornis unicolor
TGATTCGACTGCTTGTCTTCCCTCGCCGCCGTATGTTGTGACTCTTCTCACCTGTATGTCAGGCTCTCTTTTCCACGGGAAACACAGCACAAGGATAGAGGGAGTGAAAAGTGTCCCAAAAAGCTCTTGTCCTCCTTCCCTTGTGAGACTCTACCTCTCTTTGCTGAAGGCCAGTTCTCCAGTAAGAGCTGTTGAGAAGACAGCACTGGAAGACAGCTCTAACCCCACTCTAACCCACCTGACCTGCATGATCAGACTGCCCCAGGACAGTGGTGGCAGTGGGCGGGGCTTACGGATTCAGCCAGGCATCAGTAGCGCACAGCCGGACGCAGTCGGTTATAAAGTCACAGACGCTCGTCAGCACAATTACCGCTCCGGGCTGCAACCACCACCAATAATATAGCCAAACAATTATCCTTCAATTGACAGGTAGGGCTGAGATCAAGTGTCAGCTATATTTTAAGTCTGTAACCTCTTATTTATTGTTTTCTCTCATAGCAATCTCTCTCTAGTTTTATAACCTCAAACTTTTCCTTTTAAGTTTACTAGAATAAATGTATTTTCACTTCACACCAGTGTAATATTTATAATGGACTTGCGTTAATCACACAGATCTAGGGCTTCCTTGCAATACACCATCTAAGTTGCATTGTAAATAACAGACCTTAAGGATGCCTTATGGTAAGGGCCGCAAAAGTTGGTTTGAGAACTGGCATCACTGACTGACGCCTGAAAAAGAAAAAAAAATCTGGGTCATTAACTGCTCTGTGTCCCTATACCAAAAGGCAGGCTGCAGCTAGATTTCCCATGGCTCTGGAATGAAGCCACTAATGTTACTATTAATGGAGTTTCTGGATAGACTATACATACATGTATGTCACCCTCTGCCTTATTCCAAGAGACACTATTTGCCGTCCTGTTTCCTCCCAATAAAATAAGTTTTGCCACACTATTCCAGACTACAGTGTATGGGAATAAGTGACAACCATTATTAGAGTATCTTGGTAAAAGCACATGTTAAAGACAGAAAGAGAAAGACAGTGACACTTCTATTTTGTAAAAGTTAAAAATAAAAATAAAAAAGATTTCTCAAAATATATGAGAAGAAAACTGGGTAAGAAGAGACATGAGAGAAAACGTGGAAAACCTCCAGACTGATCTCATAACCTGCTGTAAAAAGTCACACAAAATACATGGTAAATAGATATTGTACCTAAAATAATTTTCTAATATTATATCCGCATTAGAAAGTCTCTGGTTTTACTATCTAAAAATTTTAAAAAGCCTATGCCTAATCCAGTATCACAGTCTTAAAACAGAAAAAGGAATACAGAGAAATCAATGGAAGCATTTTAATTTTAATTCTAGCCTCTTAATAAGGGTAGCTATCAAATACATCTCAACACAAATGGAGAGATAGAATGCTGAGGAATAATACATATATTTTCCAGCTTCAAGAAAATCACTTATCCCTGCAATTACAAGTCAGAGAAGCTACTGAATGATTTTTTAACATGTGACTCTTGACATGTTTCTTTCAGGATTAAGAGAAGCACGTTGACTTTATTCTGCATTATGCAACTGCTAATGAGATAACTTTATTTTGCAATTTAGTTAACACTGAAACAAATAAAAATTGAATATTCTATAATATATAACTGTTGTCATTCACTAAGTTTTAGAGATTATTTAAATAACATTTTAATTTATTTTAAATTAAATTACAATGGGGTGCTGAGATAAAAATATGCTCAAAAAGTTAAATGATAAAATTCAGTTTAAAAATTTTCTTGTGATTATATGTAGAGAAAACAACCTTCCGTTATGCAACACAGAAAAAAGCAACTCAGTTTGCTTTCACTAAGGAGTAGGAAAGAAATTAAAATTAATCTGGCTAACTAATACATTTGATAAGATTTAAAATATATCCTCTTTGAGAAAAGAAAAGATACTTGTCTTTAACATCACTTCTATAGAGACTGGTTATATTCTATTTGTTCACACTATGTACCCCTAAGCATAGTTGATAACCAGATGGTTGTGCAGGCTGTTGGGTGAGATATATGACTTCCGGTTAGTCAATTTTGAGTCACTATTCAATCTGTATTACATATTTAAAAATTCATTTTCATGAAAACAATCACAACTTCCTAAACAAAAAAAAATCCAAAACAAACTAAGCAAGCCACAACTTTAACACTGGCACAGGAACAGTAAAAAAAATAAACTAAAAAATGCAAAAATCTTAATATTACTATGTCATATAAACTACAGATTGTTTTGCACAATTGCACATATGCAATTATGAGCTTGATTCATACCTATGACTTAACAGAATCACTGTATCACAGAATGGTAGAGGTTTGAAGGGATCTCTGAAGATTATTTAGTCCAACCCCCCTGCTAGAGCAGGATCACTTAGAGAAGATCACATAGGAACATGTTCATACGGGTTTTGAGTGTCTCCGGAGAAGGAGACTCCACAACTTCTCTGGGCAGCCTGTTCCAGTGCTCTGTCACCCTCACAGTAAAGTTTTTCCTTATGTTTAGGTTGAACCACCTGTGTTTTAGTTCGTGACCATTGCTCCTTGTTCTGTCACTGGGAACAACCAAGAAGAGTCTGCTCCAATCTTCTCGACACCCACCTTTTAGAAATTTATAAGCATTAATGAGAACCCCCCTCAGTCTCCCCTTCTCCAGGCTAAACAGACTCAACTCTCTCAGCCTTTCTTCATATGGGAGATGCTTAGGTCCCCTCATCATTTTAGTGGCTCGACGCTGGACTCTCTCCAGTAGTTCCTTGTCCTTCTTGAATTGGGGTGCCCGAAATTGGATGCAGTACTCCAGATGTGGCCTCACCAGGTCAGAGTAGAGGGGGAGAAGAACCTCCCTTGACCTACTGGCCACTCTCTTCTTAATGCAACCCAGGATGCCATTGGCTTTCTTGGCTGTGAGGGCACTTTGCTGGCTCATGGTTAGCCTGTTGTCCACCAGGACTTACAGGTCCTTTTCCCCTGAGCTGCTCTCCAGCAGGTCAGCCCCTATCCTGTACTGATACATGGAGTTGTTCTTCCCCAGATGCAATACCCTACACTTGCCCTTGTTGAATTTCATTAATTTTCACCTCACCCAACCTTCCAGCCTGTCCAGGTCATGCTGACTGGCAGCACAGTCTTCTGGTATGTCAGCTGCTCCTCTCAACTTTGTATCATCAGCAAGTTTACTGAGGGTTCACTCTGTCCCATTGTCCAGGTCACTGGTGAATATACTGAACAGAGCTGGACCCAGACTTCTTGGGAAAAGGTGATCCTTTAGCACTGAGGAGGAACTTTAAAATGAATTTTTTAATGAACCCTTTTTTTTAAGTCTGAAGGATAATTTTTTGAAGCTACATTCAGCTCAGGAACATAATATAAGAAATTCCAAAAAACATGGATAAAGCATATGCCCTGAAATAGACACAGCTATTTTCACCCTTGAAAGTATCCTTTCTCTTTGCTAAATACCTGCACTGATTTTTTTTTATAGACTCCAAAAGATTTTAGGTAACTTCTTTTTTTGTGTCTGCATTTTCTTTGCATTTCACTTTATACTGATGAATCATTATGAATGACTGAAACTAATTTGCTTTCTGTGCTAAACTGCTATTTCAAACTTTTAGGCAACTACTAAGTTAGATGCAAGAGCTGTTGTATACTATATATTAAAACATGCTCCTTATACTGTCATATGAGCACAGTGGGATACTGTAATTTCTTGTAAAGTAACTAATCATTTAGCTATGTACATAAGATTTGATTAAGTAGGGGTAAAAGTAATCAACTTAAAATTTTACAGTAGGATTTTTTTCTCAAGCTTATACTGGATGTTTTCAGAGAGTGATGTGAGAACTGTTAATCACTCTAACAGAATGTTGCTCGTTAAATTGAAAACTCTGTTTTTATATTAATGTATTAAGAAAATACACAATCATATTGAGTTTAGTAACTTAATTTCAACCAGTCAATAGCCAATATCAGTGCAGAATATATTTGAGTTTACGATGCTATTCCACTCTTGAACAAAATAGGGTTCCAGCTATAGTGTGACATGATATATGCAATGCACATGAACTGCAATGTTTTTGGAGTAGGTTTTCTAAATTATCCAATTAAAAAACAAAAGTTAATACCTGTCTACAACATAATTGTTCCAGAGATCTAAATAGTTAATCCCAAACTCCACATAGACAATTTTATACTACATATGACAATGTAGGCTCACAAAAAGCCCACTACATAAAAAGTTATAGAATTCTGATTTCCAGAATTTAGGATGTAAAAATTATATTCTCCTCTCCAGATGAATACACATGGGATAGGAGTAGAAATATAATATTAGTTTAAAAGTTATCACTGATACAAAGCCTGTTCATAAGGCTAAGAATGATAATAAAACAATATGGCCTGCATTTAAAACTGTAATTTAAGATGAAATTAGATAAACAGCTGCTGTACAGGAAAAAATACACTGCAACCATAGACTACTAAACTACAGGAAAGCATATACTTTAATCTGAAAAAAGAGATTCACAGATCTGAGTCTGTTCCAAATTACACCAGTAAAGCTGTTTTAACTGCATCTAAACTATGTCAATGTTCTTTGCTTAGTGACTACTGACTGTCTGGTATGAGAAATACCTTATGCAAAATAAATCAGTATCAGCCAAATCTATTCTGTAAATAATAGCTAAGAAGACACCTAAAATCTATGGATAAGAAAAAAAATAAAAATCATGAAATTCAAGATGTGGGAAAGCTTTTTTTTTTAGCATACCTGTGCTAAAGGGGAAATTCTACCCTGAAGCGGTACACTTGTGTTGTGAAAATGAAAATATTCATTGATAATTAAAAAATGTTATGATGACTCCAGATTCAGAGTAGTCAAGATACTGCCTTGCTCATCCAGACCACTAGCTCATCATGAAAATCAGTATGAATCACACACATATACTGAGCAAGGTAATTTTGCCCAAAAATTTGATTGATCCATTTCTATTGACTACCTCATAGATGAAGCACTTCACATTCCCCTACAAAATCCTATGTACTTAAGGAGCAAAATATTCTTTTACACTTTCACATCTATAACTGGCAAATAATTTCAGGGTATCTCCCTATAGTCCGAATGATTGTTAAGTATAAATCTAATGTAGTCTGTAATAGAATTGTAATAGAACGCTTGGATCTATAGCAACTAACACATTGTGGATACTAAAAATATTATATGAAACATGTTCCCTTGATTGAACAAATACATGGTATTTTTCATTTGTAGGTAACATTACAGACAGAAAAAAGGGTAAAGTGCACATATGGCGTGTCTCCAAGTCATCACCCTACAAAGCAATTACAAAAATCAAAGTAACACTCTATGCTTTCAAAATAGTTCTTACAAAATATGTACTAAATTAAAATAATACATAATAATACTCTGACTTTAGTTTGAGAAACATTACACTTTGAATCTGCAAAGACTTTGATGAATACCTTATTAATTTAACAGTCCAGTCAGCTTCATTATTGTTTATAAACTTAATAGTTTTTAGACAGCAATGAAGGAGCAATAATTTTGTTCCATTTCAAACAATGTAGCATTGAAATAACTGAAGGGCAGTCAAGGAAACTACAGTTTTATTATTCTTTTTTTCATCTCTATCGGAGTACAATTATTACATTGCATTTTTTTCATAAAATAATGTTAAAAACAGTTTTAAGTGTTAACTTTTCTAGTGATGTTTACAATAGTTTCTTCATTATTTGCAAGCTTAAACTTACATTGATGTAGAATAACAAAATTACATTTACTAGGTTGTATTTTGAGAATTACTCAACTTTTACCAAAAATTTGTTTCTGTTGACTTAATGTAGTCAGAACTGAACAAAGTGCTTGCATTGAGAACCTGTCTGAATAAAAAATAAGTTCTAAAAACCACAAGATTTTGGAAATAACATTCTCTCCATGGCAAAAGTTCAGCTATCCAACTATGCAAACTTTTGTTGGAGTGATTTGTCCTTGGTGAAACAGTAATATTTAATATTTAATATTTAAGAATACTCATAAAAATAAAGTTTTGCAGAATTTGTCTCCAAATATACTAAAGGCCTAAAATTCATGGTTGGTGTTATTTCTACATGAAAGACTTTTTCAAAGGTGTTAAGCCATTAAATATCATGTTGATAGGCAGCTTACATATCTGTACAAAAGAATATTTCTAAGATAACAGATGCAATTATATGATGCAGAAGACTTTTTTTTCTGCAGTTTCTCTTTGTGCTCTGAAATATTTGCTTTACTGGTGCCGACAGTATTGATGTCATCACTGATGTAAATATCTCAAGAACATAATTTTTGTTATAACTTTTACATAGTAAGTAACACTCAAAACCATGAACACAGTTACATCTGTAAATTTTCCTGGTTGCTGTAACTGTAACCCAACCAGAGACACTCTCCCAGAAATTCCTGGGAATGGTTCAGGGTAACATTGGTTTGAAGGCATTCCCTATAGAAATCTGCATGCTGCTACCTTCTAAGTATTATGTATGTGAGCTGGTTTTTGCCACTGTTCTCATTGCCAAAGCAGTCTTTAAACAATACTAGTTTAAAACAGCAGTGTTGTCCAGTGAAAGGTAATGTACTAGATATTGAATATGATGCAAGATGACATATATTTAATTAATTCTAAATGTAACTTTCACTTAAAATACATTTACGTTAAAAGAAAAACAAATAAATGCAGTAACAAGGAGTAGGCTATTAAACAGATCACTAGTCCACATTCAGCTAATACTGGATTGAGCCTTCCTCTAGAAATGTGGAAGAAGATGAGGAAGTGACATAATATTCTCTGTAATACAATAGTCATCCAAATATCTAGCAACTGTGGGAAATATTTTTTCAATTCTTTCATTTGCTTGACGTAGCTTGTTTTTTTGTCACTTATAAGACCACCCTAACTACTGGTCTAGAGATATTGTGGAATAGGTATATAATGCCTTTCTCCTGTGGAATCAGATTCAGTAGGAAGGCAGCAGTGAGCTCAGGTCAGATCTCTTTACCTCACTGACTACACGTTAGGAGTATCCTGTATTGCCATAAAGAGGAGAAGAAATCATGCTTTAAAAGTCTTTTATTTTTTTCAAAGTTCATTTTTTTCCTCTATGAAAGTAATGACACTGGTGGATGCTTCATAGAGCTCAATAATAACATCAGTTAAGTATTTGGTTTTTTTCTAAACTGATTGTGGATAAGTAATTTTTTTGTTTAAAGCTGTTTTATATTTCTAATATTTTGGTGCATTATTAATCTACAGCTGTGAGAGTCACTGAGTTTTTCTTAGAATTATTTTAGAATACATCTTGATAGCAGCCTAATTGTGTGGGTTTTTTGTTTCATAGATTTTTAAAAAATCATTATTTTACTACGTTTAGGTTCTGAATTAATGTCTTCTTGGCAAACAGCAGTCAAAGAAAGTCTAACCATTTGCTTTGTATACGTATAAAGATGTTTAAATGTGGATAAATAAAAATAACATTCTGTGCGCAAAATTTCCCTCTACCTCAACATTTTCTTTCTTTCCTAGAAAGTTTCCCTATTACCATTTAATATACTAGCTTGGTCATATTTTCTGCTCTTTCACACTGAAAGAGAATGCCAAGTAAATAATATTTCTTACTGCCAAAGGTTTTCAGAGAGTGTAATTAAAAGTTTGTCTCCCTGTTTTTATTTAGATTTTCCTGGCATTTGACTAATTTGGCAGCATATGGTAGGTTTGTTTATTAACCTGTGCATAGTAATTAAAGCAGTGCTTTAACAGAGACACACAAGAAATGCGTTCTATTTATATTTGAGGGGAAGACTTTTTTAAAAAAATCTATATACAAGAAAAAGCATTTTTGAATTTAATTCTGTAATCTGTAGGTATCTGAATGGACTTATGTAACTAACTTTATAATAATTAATTCTTTAATAAAAAAGGTATTAACAGGTATCTCAATTACTGTGCCAGAAATCAGGCCTATAGAAATAATTCAGAAATGCAGTCTGTTAATCAAGGATATGTACTTAGAAGAGTGACAAAATGTCGTTTGGCACAGACACTTCCATGTTTTACACAGCCTGTGTTCACTGTTTAGTCATTAGGAAACAGATTTATGTCCACGATAGGTAATTGAGAGTTTCACATGATAATAAGTTTATTGGTAAGATGCTGATATGTAGCAGCCTATCTTCAGGAAAATTGAATCTGATTTTTTGTGAATAATAAAATAAATTCTCCCAGTTTGCAATGCTGTAAGAATGAATGCATACAATTACACATAGCAATATAATTAACAGTCAAGCTTAATCTTTATTCTGTTACTATAACTCTAGCTACTTATCACAGAATTTGACCATTCTGGTGTTTTTAAAAAAAAAACAGTATCAGTTATTTTCTTTTGAATCTTCAATATTTGCCACCCATTTAATTGCCTTCCCTTAGAGAAACATAGATTTCTATGCCATAAAACTACACAAATTTCATATTGTCAATAAAAATGTACTGTCTTTTGCATTGTTACTCCTTTCCTTCTCTACTAGTATATAGAGAAAAGCCAGCAAATTTTATCCAGTTATTTGAGGAGAGGAGGAAGATGTTTAGGATCTGATGCATACTGACCATAACTTGGCAAACAATCTCAGAAAATATTAATGAAACCAAAAACTAATATACAAATACATAAAGTATTTAAGATGAGACTGAATGCGAGTAAGATTAGAATATCTTGAACAATGTTAGCCTGATATGAGCAAAATGAATAGTACTATGATTTACAAAAGATAAATTACTTTCAACAAAGGAAGAATGGATTTCTTCATTAACTATATGAGCAACAGGAGAAAATGATACATGACCTTACAAGACAGAACAGACACATTTCATAGTATCTGAAAACTTTTCATAGTTTATACACAAAAACACTAATGAAACTTTCAAGGAACTGAAATAACAGGTTACATGTAGGGAGAGCTCAGTCATGATTTTACTGTTGTCACCGCTCTTACCAGCCCAACAATTTCCCAGGATAAGAAATACAACCTAATAAAATTATATTTGCTTGCTCAGAGTCCTAGAACAAGCATGTTAGTCACCTTTTAGACTTTTACTACATGATAATGACAATTCTTGTATTACAATGATGAAAGATAGGCAAAATTACTTCATGTGAAACTAAATTACATCAACAGTTACATGAAAGCAGAACAGAACATACAAACTGTGCATTTGTATGCATCCATTCAAGAATGGGATGTAGTCTCCAGTATTCAAGCCTCACTACTGTCTCAGGTCATTCATACGAACTTAAAATGTCGCCTATACTAGGCTGCTTATTCTGTTTGTTTTCTCATGGGGTAACACAGAGTGTCCAGATGCACTGGGATCAGACCCTTAATCGCTTAGTTTTTATTTAACGATGAAAATAAGAATATTTGTAGGTCCTCACACTACCAGAGGACCTACAGAACACTGTGTGTGTAGCTTCACTGAGTCCTATAAGTATTTATTTATTTGTAACTGCTGCAGCAGAACCTCAAATGCAAGTATCCCTTTTATTCATACACTGCTTAAGGTGTCTCTAAATATTCTCACTACAGGCATTAAATAATAATAACTAGAATAAATATTTATGTATTGTTGTTGTGTAGTAATAATTATACTCCTTCATAGCAGAAGTAGCTGTCTCCCAGCAGTGGAGTGAATCCAAGCAGCCAGCCCACATTCTTGACTAAAGAGGTGTCAGCTCTTCTTGTTTTTAAATATTGGCTTGCATGTGCAAAAACAGATTTGTACAACCCAAGGAAGTTTCACATGTAGGGGAGAAATTGAGATCTGGTGCTTAAAAAATTATCAAGTCTGCCTGTTTACAAACTTATGTTCAAATGTTCAGTTGATGCAGAAGTGTTGTAATGTAAACAGATCAGTAGTTCAAGGCCTAGATTTAGTTCACATATTTGGCACAAATAGAAGGATTCCTAATATTACTTTTAAAATAGTATTTCTCCGTAATTTTATTTTACCCAGTTCATGTTATTATTTCTGGTAACTTTTAAATCATTTAGGATATGGATCATATATATTTTTCAAGTAATATAGAAGTACTGCGAAAACTTGATTAGCTTGCAACCTCACAGTTGAGGCTTAGTGCTTACAGCAATTAAATGGCAGAACAGAACAGCAAGGCTCACAGATTCCTCCAGTAATAGAAATTCTCATTTTTTTCCTAAAAAATTCCTTCATACCATATGGGAAGCTCAATGACTGCAAGCCTGGAGAAGGAGAAATGAAACAAACCACAGGAGACTGTGCTAAATATTGAAGGAGCTCAAAAAACAATACAGGATTCTGAAATCAAATTATAACATACTCCACAGAATCACAGAATAACTGAGATTGGCAGGGACCTCTGGAGGTCATTACTGTCCAATTTCCCTGCTCAGTAAGGGACACCAGGACAAGGTTGCCCAGGACCATGTCCAGGCTGCTTTTGAGTATCTCCAAGGACAGAGATTTCAGCACTTTGCTAGGTAACCTATTCTAGTTCTCCATATAGATTTGCTTAATTTATTGACTTGTGAAAGATACATTACTCAGAGCAAAAACCTTGTTCTGGCCTGTGAAACCATGTCAATTCAGGTCCTACCATGGATCAGAAAACAAATAGCAGTGCTGGCTTAAATTACTGCTGGTGATTTTAACTACAGATAAAACTATCCATTGGGTAGTTTTATCGACCAGGTAACTGAAGAACCAAAACACCAGGGGGAAGGGGAAGAGGGAAGGGGGAAGGGGAAGATCATGATCATCACTAAATTAGGCAGTTTGCATATTTAATTATGTAGTTTAGGTTATAAATGCTCAGCCCTTCTGCATATAGGATTTTGGAATTCTAGTCAAAATGACATATGAAAACTAGTGACATTTTTTATATTTAAGAGGCATTCATTTCAGTCATGGAGCTGACTTGAACTTCTTTCTTCTGCCTTGGTCCACTGATTTTACTCTTTGGTTTTGATAGGTTACTTCTTATGTCCTTGAAGAACTACAGCTTTCAGTGATTCTACCTATGTGGACCAAAAAAAACTCATTGTCAAGGCAAAGGTATGTTTCTAAAGTAAAAGGATGAAATTAGCAGCACAAAAGGTAAAAAACACCATAGTTTGTAGACTTAGTATACCACAGAAAATCTATACTTTAAATTAATAAAACTTACTATATTCCTTTTGCAGAAAACAGGCATAAGTGTATCTTTGTTCTCGGGTGGCATTCCAATGTATAATGTATCTATTTTGATGTTTTTGATGTCTTCCACATTTACTACACTATCAGAAAGAATCAGTGCCTACTGATTACCACATGTTTCAAGGTGATCATTTTTATTTGGCAGCCCTGGCATTACAAATTATATATATCATTCCTATTTATCATTATACATCTAAAATTGAAATGGAAAGCCCATTAAGAGTCAAAATGGTTTTGCTTCCCAAAAAGCTCTTTTTTGTTATTAAATTGTGAGCTTCCACTGTTCTTTAGATTTTAGTTTGAGAAAGACTGACAAAAAAGCAGTAAAAAATTAATTTCACATAATATGAGACATGAGAAATTATATACCTTCAATAGATGAAAATATTCTTTTAAGTCAAAAGGCACAGTAGTGGACATTATCTGAAAAATTCATTTTAAGTCAGTCACAATCTCAGTCATATGAGATGTGCACAACAGACAGAATAAACCTTTTCTGCTTCATTCATTAATCATTTCTATACACAACCTTGCAGGATATGCATATTTCCTTTTGCACATTAGCATCATGTGAACATGTGATGAAGGGTGAGACTTTAACATAAACAGAAATATTAAGAACTCATCAAATTGAAGCTACATTTATCACTCTTATCACCAGAAGCTAATGTCCTGTGCATCGCAGCTACAGTTATCAGGTAAGGATAAGGAATATAGCTGCAGAAATAAAGTATCACCCTCTGTTGAAAAGGTAGGGATATGAGTTAAAATTACCAAAGTTTAACAAAAATCAGTCAAAGTATCTGGCAATGTTTAAACAAATATAAAGCAAGTTTTAAATAGTTTGTGGGCTACTAAAGAGGAAAACATTCACATGAAAAATTGGAAAATACAATTGTGTCCTCACTTCAACTACTGTTTTATTAATTTCTAAGCTGACGCATGTTTAAATGACACAGACAATACTACTAATAAATACATAAATAAATAACCAGAAGTAAAACAAGCCCAAGTGTTAAAAAGAAGTAGAAGGTTCAAAATGCCTTTTTCTTATCTTTACTGAAAAGTCAGCTGAAACATAAAAAGGAAAAGGCTTTGCCCTAAGCTATTAGTAAAGCTGAATTTCTGAATGTCTTTGCATGCTCTTTCAGTTCACTCGAGATACCAGAATTCATCCCATCTGTCAATTCAGAGGTTTACTTAACAAAACATTCATGAGATTTTTGGGAAATAATACAGGCACCAATTATTTTGTAAAAACTAACTATATTCCTTAACTTCTGTTTTCCTTTCTGCTGCAAAACAATATTTATTTTAATGGAAAAAAAGACTATTGATTAGGCTTTTAGTATTCCTATTTTCTGACAAATTAATCTGATTACTAACTTGCAAAATTGACAGGAAGGTTAGGTTTAAAAAAGGGAATACAGTAAGGATTTAATTCCTTATTGGTTACAGCATTCATTAATCAGTGGTAATTTACATTAATATAAATACATTGATCCTCCTCTGAGGGTCCTCTCTTGTAAGCAATTTCATCCTCCAGCAGACATTATGAGATAGATTAAGAACTGGCATTTCAACAAATGAGAATAGCTTGACTGTGAGAGAAATAAACAATTAATAATCAAATAGGAAATTATTTGTTTAATTTTTATATTGCACTACCTAATTTTACTGCAATATTGAAGGGAAATGCATCTGGATTCCCTCATAATTTTTACTGAAGAAAACTGTAGTCAAATGCATTGGTAATTAAGGAGATTGGATTTCTCATGTGATATATTTCATATGTGTCATTTTAGAAAATTTTTCTTCTATTGCCATGTGTTATGTGGAATTCATGTGAAGATTTATTTGTAAAGAGAAAATATATGGAAATAATGTAATACTAATATCTTTATTGCATTAAAGTAAGTTTTTGGGCTCAGAACTAAGCATACAGTAGCAAACAACTATTTCTCCAAAGAAATAGGTACAGGGAAGAACTGCATCCAGCACTGAGCTTTTCTTGAAATGATAGAATGAGCCATTTTTTAACTAACAGACATTTAAGCAGGATTATCTCAATTATCTTTTCACTTTCATGTAAATCTTACCTTCTAAAAATTATCTGTTAAGAGAGGCTGGCAAAAACTAGATTTAAACCTCTCTGATTAATTGGGAATTGGGCATTGCCCTAAGTACTGCCTATAAATTTTAAGCTTTCACCTATTCAAAGACAAAAAAGATCATGATCCTGAAGGAACAAGATCCAAAAGAAGAAATTAGACCTCTAATTAATGAAGGACAGTTGTGACACCTTAAAAGCATAGTCCTTTAATGCATACAGACATGATAACAAGCTAAGGCAGAAATTATGACCGGTTACATCAAGACAGTGTATTTCAACACTACTCAGTCTATTTACTTGTCTTTCATACAGTCAGTCCAATCATGTATAATACAGTGGAAATACATGTCCTTTTAGTGTCTTCTTTTTCATTTCAGTAGAATGTGTTGCCTGCTACAACACGGTGATATTCTATGGGTGAGAAAGGGCAAGAAAGAAAAATCTCTGATGAAAAATTCTCTACAAGTAAATTAAGTGGACTTTTGTCAAAAAGCAGAAAAAACCTTGTGTTTCACGTATGTTTTCCAGTCTATATATTAGAGTTAGAAAATCATCTCTTTGTTATCTGTATAAGGAATATCTTCTGACACACTCAGCTTCACACAAGAACTTTAGAAGGCTTGATTAATTCAGGCCTTTTTTTAAGCTGGAGATAGCAACGTTCTACAGATCTTTACTTGATTATTATTTTACTATTACTATTACTACTAATTCAAGTGAAGGAAGAAAAAAGAAATTACTGTGACTGCATGCAAACAAGTTGAGAAAGTAAACAGTTCTTCTGTCTCCTCCTCCAAAAAGAAAAACAAACAAACAAACAGATAAGATTACTTCTTGAGAAAATGTACTATAAGTACTAATGGAAATATTATTGCAAATCAGGCTAATGCAAAACTAACAATGATCACATTAAAAAATGTTAAGGAGAATTCAGTAAAAGACTTTTACACACACACATATGGTAGGCATACACAAAAAAAAAGCTCTGTTAAGCAAGCCTCCAAAAACCTACCAGTGAGGAAGACAGATGCAATTCTTATCTGAATTGGAGTGTGTCACACACTTAGAGGGAGAGTAAACAAAATTCCCTTAGCTTTAATCAGAAAATTTGTCCTTGAATAAATAAATAAGTGACTGAATTAATGTGATTGTAAAACATAGTACCTATGATTACTGAATTTATGATAAAAATAGGAAACACTGATGATACTGTCAATATATCTGTTGATAAAAAAATGGACAAAGGAATATTTCTAATAATTCAGTGTTTTCAGACAGAATATTGGAAAGTCTCAAAGGAACTAGACATCATAGTAGGAGTAACTAGATAAAAGAATAAGAAACCAATGATTAATTAGTTGTAAATTTTCAGAAAAAGTAGCATCCATATCTCTGCTAGATTCTTTTATGCATTACACATACTTCCATGTATTTCTATAATCATATGACATAACACATTCTGATCATTTTTTGTAATGGCCTCCTGAATAGTTTAAATATCTCTCACCACTCTATTCACTGTGTTCTCAGGGTCTACTGTATTTTCAGGTTCTACATCATCTTTAGCATAACAGCTGTGGTTTCCTTATGGCGTACATGTGACTGTCTTACATGAGGTCTCTTAACTACAGACTTCTCTGTTGTTCTTCCTCAACTTCATAGCATGTTTTTTTTTCAATCTTTCTTCTTGGTTTTAGGTATTCTCAGGAGGTTTCTTCCCTATTGTTATATTTCCTAAGGAATTTCTGGTCATTCCTTTAAGTTGTACAGTTGTATGTCATTCCTTCATATTCCTCCATTGACTGTAATCATGTCTTTCTTTATATTCCTTTATTTACTTTCAGTGTTATGTGTTTTAAGAAATATACCTTCCAATGGAAGTAAGTTTCACTTGCCTCTGGTCCTGTCATTGGGCACCAATGAAAAGAGCCTGGCTCCATCTTCTTCATATCCTCTCTTCAGGTATTTATACATATTACTAAGAACCAGTACCTGAACCATCTCTTCTCTAGGCTGAATGCTCCCAGCAGAAGAAATGTGAGAGATAAATAAGTAGCGTGGACAGAAAGAGGAATATGAAATTATGATAATGTAACAATACAATAGCACAGCATGAAATTAAGAAATGTTAAAAGCAACCAAAGATTTACAGAATTCTGCAAAATTGACACAGTATGTTATGCATGTGAGAGGTATAAACAGCTCTAAGGGTAAAGAAGGCCATGGTTTTAAAGTCTAAACCTTATCTTGCAAAGTACCTGTACCAGACAGAGGTTACAGAGGTGTTTAAAATATCTATGGGAAAAAAAACCAAAATATTTGGATGTAAATAAGGGAAGTTTGATGTTGTTCATGACTACTTGACTATAAAAAGTCAATCTTTGTTGCCTTACATGATGAGATTGACATAGCTTAGAATATATTTAGCAAACATCATAAGTAAAGTCAAGGTAGTAAGCGGAAAACTAATGAGAAGAGAGCTGAATACTGAATTAATGGTTAGTGCACGTACTTAACGGTAAGTGCTACATATCAAATGTAGGATGAAGATTTAGATTCATTGCAAGAAGTGAACTGTGCAAGAAGAACACCATGATTATCATCTGAGGGTGGAGGAGCCACCAAACACAAAAGAATATTGTTTCTTAATTGTTCATATGACTGTAATCCTGGCTGTCTTGGTCCTGGTAATGTGTTTTTTTAGTTACATCAGTCCTTTTTCTGGACAATCTCTTGAAACTAAAAAACTTGACATCCCAGTTGGAAGTTACAAACTACTATGTATGGTCCAGGTGAAAGTTCCAGCTCTGGAAATCTGTCACTGCTGTTGATTGGAAGCAGAAGGGACACCACACAGAAAATCATTCCATTCTTAATATAGTATTCATTTTTGGCCACTATCTCAGATAAAGAGTAGAAGACTAATCTAGAATAAACATAAGCTTACATGCAATATATAGTGATTTTATTCTTGGACTATCTCCTCTTGACTATTACATTCTTTAAGATGTTCCCACTTAATTCTTGACCAAATGCTAAACTTTTTTCCTGATACTTATCATAATTGTTAATAAATACTCCTATATGCTGAAAGCCATTTTACAGAGTGGAGATACAGTAGCCTTTTTAAGACTGCCTATGTGCACTGATGATGATGTGTGGGAAGACTAAATAGTTTGATCAATAAGAAAAAGAGCACAGTATACAGTTTTTCTAAGAGACATCAAATGGATGTAATAGTCTCCAAAGATGTGAATGAGAGGAATCTCTTAAGCAGTATCAGATGTGAATATTCCGACCAAAGAAACTGAGGCTCAGTATTAAGAAATCAGATGACAATCAGCTGAACAATACAAAGCATTAACTCTTACCAAAGGTATGACCGTATAATTTTATTTTGTCACATTCTAAGACCCAGTTGGGTCAGTGTCATCAGTTCGGCTTTTAACACCTAAACACCTGAGAGACATTCTTTTGTCCTTTAACGTACAAAAGTCTCTAGGAAGCTTTCAGTACATCAAAATTGTGACACCCCAGTCCAAAAGCAAACATGAAATCACCAATTGTTATTTGAAATAAAGGACCTCTCTAATCTGTAAAGAACACAGAAAAAGACTTCGTATTTTTTTCAGAAAATTAAACAGAAATATGATACAGATTATTGTCAATAAAGCTGTATCAAAAACAAGTCCTGCTGTTCTACCCACTTATGCTAGGGCTGAAATTGGTCCACAGTGATTAATTTGAACTAAGTAGAGTATGTACAGTATATGGTTCAGTTATTGACCCATAGCACTCTCAAGTTCCTTTGAGAACTCTATTTCTAGTGGTTTCAGTGCTGATGCGTGAAACATTCTAACAAACCAGAAATCAATATAGAGTGCACAGTAAACAGACACAGTCAATGAGCTATTCATTACTTTTTGTAAACCTTCAGTATAATTGGAGTGTGGTCAATTCATAAACTGTAATCAACTGTGGCTTTATTTAATACCTTATATAAAACAAGACCAAAAAGCTTCATGTTTTATGTAGTCATAAGAACATGAAACTGGATAGGTAAGTAATTAGATACCTGAATGCATCCTCCATCAAATAAAATATGACATTTGTCTGTTTGATCTCTAATAGGAGCTGTTTAGTAAACAACTCAGTACTACAGCCACCAAAAATATTTTTTGTGCGTGATAGTTTCATTAATTATTTTTTCTGATCCATAATTAAACCTAAACTCCAGATGCTTTTTTAAACAAATTGTTGCCTTCAGGATAGCAATTTCTGCTACCAAAAGAGGGCACAGAGGAGGTACGTATTTCTTAATGAATGTTTATTCTTACTTACTTTTAATGATAAAAATAATTAAATTTTATAAAGGACAAAGTTAACCTTTTCATTGGAAATTGAAAGTAAAAATCAAATCTCATAACCACATCAATGTCATACAGAATGTTTGGATAGCTTCTAAAAAGACTCAGTCTCTAAAAGAGGACTGCCTTCAATACAAAGCCACAGTGTAGGATTTATTTCGAAACCCTGAATATAAAGAACAAGGAGCAAAGTAGGGAGCATGACGCTGAGAAGTTTAAAGGAAACTGATTTGCTTTACCATTCAGCTATTACTTCTTTCCTATAATAGATGGATTATGAGCATCTATACAACGTGCCCCTCTTCTTTGTTCAGTTTGGTTCAGTTCAAACTGCTGGGCTTGCAGAATGTCTAGGTAAGTTTTCAATTATGGGGTCCTGTACAGCCCTTTTTTTCCCCCTTCAGTTAATGTTTTGAGTTTGGCATGGTCAGAAGATGTGTAAATTTAAGTACCTTACATATATAGTGCATCTAAGGGAATTTTTACACAGGTTTTGTACTGCAATCTGACCATACTCTGAGCCAAAAGAATGTGCTATGATATTGCAGCGCCTAAGATATCATACTTCATTTCATTGCTGGGTTAACTGCAGCCATATGGTTTCATGGCTCAGCACACAAGCAAAATGAACTTCTCTCTGTCTAAAGCATTGGAGGAGTGAACTTGATAATGTCTATGTGGACACATCCCAGAGTAGCAGCTTCTCTCAATATAAACTCAAGGGAATAAAATAGAGGAAGCTATATGTCATGAAAGGTAAGACAAAGAAGGCAGAGCAACTTACACACATCCAAACCCATCAAAATAATAACTGAATTAAAGAAAAAATAAATATACCAGATGTCTGTCTATTTCTGTCCAGGTTAAGTAGCTGAATATTTCTGTTGCTGTTGTCAACCTCTCTGAAAAAAAATTGTTCTTAAATCTGTATGATGTCAGAATCTGAGGGGATGCATTCAATGCATGTCAGACTTTGATCTGACACTATGTTGATGACAAATTATAGCTTAGCAAGGGTAAGCTAATCAGAAAAGAAATTATGATCTGAGACAGGAGTTGCCTAAGCCACAGGATAGTGACAACAACTCTAAAGTGAAGTTCAGAAAACCTAACTGCCTAGGCAGTTATTCTTAAACTTTTTGAAGTACATGACTTGTATATGTACAGGGAAAGAATAACCAATACTTAAAAAAAAGGAAAATTTCTTCAGTCAGCTACTGGCTACGTCACCTTAGATTAAATGTACGATGTGTCAATGGTACATTGATGAAGATTGTCAACTATGTTATAAAACCAAAGATCTAATCTAGTTATTGACTTTTAAATTTGGGAAATTTGTTACTTCCACTACTATATTTAGTTAATAAAAGAAGTAATCTACCTCATATATTTATCCTCTCTATTTTAACTTAGTTGCCTATCAGTCCTGGTAAATGTTACAAGCTTCCAAATTTTTTAGAAATAAAGAAATTGGCTGCACTTCCAGGTTATACAGTCTTCAAATTAAAATGTTTCTCATCAATAAATACATAACACATTTTCTATTACAGCTTTATTAGTGCTTGGAGCAATTTTTAGTTTAGCAGTTCTTAAGTAGGAAATTAAAAGAGCACTAAATGGTGGAACACCTATCAAAAAGATTTAGGATTCAACTGTAACATGAGTCTTGCTGAATGAGTCAATGAAATACTTTTTTTTTTCCCTTGTGAATTTACTCATCTGAACTGTTATTTCCTTGAAAGAAACTGGAAAGCCTGAAATATAATTTCACTCTTTAATAGTGTGTTCAGCAAAAATCAGGAGGGGTACACATTTTTAGAAAATTTGGTTTTTTTAGTAACTTGGGGAAAAACAGTACACAGATCCCACAGAAAATTTCCCTTTCAAGGAACAGAAAATGAATTGAATAGAAGAAGGAATTATATGCAAGCAGAGCCTAATAAAATATTACTATAGTTTTATGTTTAATATTTTGGTTTTGCATGTGCCACATATGTAATATTATTGGTAACCTATTTTAATGCTAGACACAATTCTAAAAGATGTGAAACAGGAAAACCCCTGTACCAGACAAACAGATTGAGAAAAATGCCAAGAAAATACATATTTATTAACAAATATTTCAAAATTATGAAGACGGTGTTTGGGGAGAATGGATTGTCACGTTCTGTGAGAATGTGATTTTTAAGTAGTATTGTAGTGGCTTGAGTTCCAGTTTAGTTTTGTAGATCAGCTGTCCTTCAGTGCTGCTCAGAATGAATGTAATATTCTTCAAAACATTCTCATTAAGTGACTGTTCTATTGTGACACTAAATTACTATTAGCAGCTCACAGTGATCCATACTTCTTTCTCTCTTTTATATATTTGACTACTCTTTACTAACCACCTGTTGCAGTAAAAATTCAACTCTGATGTACCTTTCACTCTAGATTTATCATTAAGTATCACCCAAAATATTCCCCAATACCAGATGCTGAAGTAAAACTAGGTGTGTGTCCAACAGAGCAAAAAAGGCAGTACGGTGGAGAACATGGGTGTTGTTGAAGACTTCGATTCTGACTAAACTGTCTGGAACTAAAATACTTATTTGAAGACACTCAGATATATTTATGTTTTTATGAAAGCAAGTGCAGCTGCTGGAAAAATAATTTGAAAAAACAGAGCTACATTTTACTTAATTTGCACGATAAAGTAGTTTGATAGTCTACAGCTAAGTGAAGGAAAGCAGACAAGAAAAAATTCAATGAAAAATAATCCTATGAAGAATGTAAATCTTAAAAGCCACCATGGCACCACACACAAGCAAGAACATAGAAAAAAAAATTGCTCTAATGTAGTACACATATGCAGGAGGAACAGTTGCATGGATTGATATTGACAAAGTTCTACTCGTATACCCTCAGAAGTATCAGATAGCTATTGATTAATATTCTGACTAACCAGACACAGAATTTTTGGAGAACACTATGTAGCTGCTGCATAAACATCTGTATTTCCTTGGATTTGTTAATGATATGATTACACCACAACTTTATTTTTATGAATTTCCTTTTTTTTTATTTTTCAAGATAATTTTATTCTATGTTTTGATCTATGAGTTTAGTGGAAATTATATCAAAACTATTTAATCAATGCTGAAAAATATGAATGATCAAATTTAGATCCTTATTTGATAATAAACTTACAGGACAAGTAATTTAAAAATGAAAGCATTGCTTGTTGAAATAGAATGTTTAGAATCAGGCTATCTGACTATGATTCCATTAATGCTAATCCTATCACTATCAGAAACCTCTTAGATACCATGACGGAAAAAAAACAACACAGAAATGTTGTTTAAACAAATGCTACATGGATAAACATTCTGCCACTGCAAAAATTAGTTTAAATTTGGAGTTTAAAAGTTTGGACACACAAAAAAAAAACTTTGTGAAGTTCCACCTCACTCTTATTAAGCGATCACAAGGTAAACAGGATCATACAAGACAGTATATAACTCTGTTCATTTTCTCCACAATATGTAGCCTTGTAATCCAGTAAATATGGTGTTGTCATCACTTGTAACAGGCCACACACTTTTTATTAAGAGAACAGCTGAAGCTTCAAGATTTTTAGACTTCTCTTTGCCCACCTAGAGATTTTTTTAGCTTGTTTACCTGAAAGAGCAGCTGTCTACAACCAAGAGCAATTGTATTGTAATGCAGGTTCTAACATATCTGTATTCCAACAAATAGAGAGTAAGAAGAAGCTGATATTCTGTACTGAATGAATAATCTATGATATTAGGGAAAAAATGCAGTATACAAGACTATAGGCACAGGATGATATACTGGATCGCCCAGGGCTATAAGAAACTCTTCAGTGATCAGTTACACTCAACAGAGGAGCACAACCTTGGGAGCTGGGCAAAGACAGTCTTAAGGACAACAAAGATAACAAAACGTAAGTATACAGTTTAGATACAACATACCACATATATTGGCTCTGGATACAACCTGGAAGAACAAACCAAGAAATGAAGAAAGAGCACACTCCTGTGAAGTAAGTAGACTGTGTTAGCAAAAATATTAAAATGACCCCAAGCGAACAGGAAGAAAATGGAAACTTTAACAACCCCAAAAACAAACACAATGAAAACTATAGGGTGCTAATGACTCCCTATAATCAACTCTCTTCCCCTCTCCTCACCTCCCCAAGCCACCGACCTCAGGACCTAGAAGAGCAGTAGAAGGCTGAGCACAACACAGAGAAAGGGGCAGATAGTAGAAAACTGTTAGTTTAAATTGGTATTGTCAGGAATAAGCTCTAAAAACTGAGTAATTTGTACTGTAAGTGCTCGCATCACCGTAACTGGACTAAAAATTCTCTGGTTAGATTGCCAAGACCACAAGTAGATGAAAAACTCTTGTTTTTACATGTAAGTTTTGCTTCTTTGACTCATGTAAGCTACGTGAACTGTATTGCAACCACTGCTAGGGTTTAATTGGGATACAAAAAACTGGTAACTGTTGCAGGGAGAAACTGTTCAATTTATATAGCTCAAATGAGGAAGGATCAAAGCAGCTTTCTGATTTATTAATGAGAAATAATTAACTAGCAATCAGTGAATTTTATATTCATGATTAACAATACAACAGATAAACTACAATACTAGACACTTACAAAAACATTGATAAATGTTTCTTAATTTCTAAACACCCTTCTCTAACCAATCCCATAGAGTTCTAAGAGCACTCACACACATGGAGTTATGGGAATGCAGACACAGGCTGGGTTACAAGCACAACCCTTTCCCTTGGAAGAGCAGGCAACCCTATTCACACAAACCTTGTGTGTGAGAGAGAAGTGCTCTAGCTTTGCCTGATTCTGTGCCTCTCCCTGCAGGTTACTAATCCACATGCCAGTGCTAAAGTTCTGCCCCTCTGCTCTGGTGAGACCTCACCTGGAATACTGTGTCCAGCTTTGGAGTCCCCAACTCAAAAAGGACATTGAAGTGCTGGACTGGGTCCAGAGGAGGGCCTCAAAGATGATAAAAATGCTGGAGCACCTCTCCTATGAAGACAGGCTGAGAGAGTTGGGCTTGTTCAGCCTAGAGAAGAGAAGGCTCTGGGGGGGACCTTATAGCGACCTTCTAATACCTGCAAGATGCCTGTAAGAAATCTGGGGAAGAACTGTTCGCTAGAGCATGTAGTGATAAGACGAGGGGTAATGGTTTTAAACTAGAAAATGGAATTTCCTCAAAAAGTTTGATGTCAATATAAAATGGATTTCTGAAGTATAAGAAGAGAATCATTATGTTTGTCTTACTTTTAGTTAAAACTTTTGGCTGAGGTACAGATAAAGCATATTGTTTTCACATACAAATACTTTCTGAAAAAAGTCTACATCAAAGTTCTGAAAAATGTTTTAGAAAAGCAAAATAATGTAAGCTTTAACTTCATGTGAACAGATTTTCAAAGGTAAATTAGTATTACAAAATTACGCTCTTTGATGGCAAAATGCAACTTCTGTGAAAATGGAACATAACTTTTATTGTGGAATCACCACGCAATCATAAACATGAGCCTAGAAGATCTCCTGAAGACCTGAATTCATACTAGACAGAAGAAATAATTACATACATCATTCAAGATTAAAGCTGTGGTTTGACAGAATTCATAGCTCCCAGTTAGGGTAGTACTACATTCATCCACCATACACAGCACACAGGCAATGTGTGTAATATGTGGAATTCAGAAAAGAAAGTGGTTAAAACAGCAGTTTGAACAATGGATAACTATATAATTGAGACAACACATCTTCAGAAATTCTGTGTGTTTCATCTTCAGTTTCATGACTTAAATGATTCAGTAGGTTTCCTTTATTTTCTTAGAAAGAAAATAAAATAATACAGGAATTACATATTATCAAACAGCTTAATTTAGGTAGCGTATCATCTTAACTGATTACATAAATAACTAAATCAGTTTCAAAGGGAAATTTTTATGTTTCTGTTTCATATCCAAAAGCAAAAACTCCCAAACCAGGCATCTGAAGATGATCTAGCAGTACAAATTTATATGCATATAGACTCAAGGCAGCTATGGTCACCCCTTAAAAATGGATTAATGTCTAAAATAATTTTAAGATAACGAAGGTGTATAAAGTGCATATTATCTTCCCCATTGAACAGTATATAAAAAATAGAAATAATTTCACAGCATTGATTTTAAGTTGCAAAGATACATCCACTAATTCTGAAAGGAAATCTTGTACTATATAACAACACTGTAGAACTTTAGAATTCATTTTATATGTATATATATGTGTGCATGTACGGATGGATGGATGTGTATGTGCTGGTTTCAACATTAAGAAATTTGCTTTTACATAGTGACTCAAGAAAAAACAAAGAAGCCAAGAATTCTACATAAATAACATAAATTCATTCCAAACAGCCAGAAGCAGTTTGACAGACTAGATGATCTTTAACTATATTATTTTCATGACAAATGTCAAATAGACATCTGGATACAGGATGTTTTTCAAGTAATTCATTTATTAATAAATAGATGACAATTTCAAGACAGAGCATAATACTTTCCAAAGCACCTAAGTGGCTTCCAAACCACTGGCCCTAGTCTCAGAAGTGCTGAAACCTGGAGCTGATCATTCATGCATGCCTGCATGCCACAACAGAAACTGTGGCTACTTATGGACTACCTTAAAAATTAATCTATATGCTACATTATCCCTTCAGGGAGTTGTCAAGCTGCTTTTTTTTTTGGTCAGAATGTGGCAATACATCTTGACTTATCATATACAACAGTTGATTCTGAACCTGGAAATTACTGATTTAGTGCTAAATGTCTAAAAGGGCTCTCAGTGTAGTCACTGGCTGCAGATCCAAATCTTTAGGGACTACTATGCAATATCGTAACTCAAACACTCCACCCATGGATATAACTCAGCTTTAATCAACTGCGTTACACAAGTGTGAAATTTGAAAAAATATTGGGTAAATGAGGTCTTGCTAGACAAGCTTGCTCTATTTAACTTCACCTCTGTCTAGAATCATACAATTCACAAGTAGCAGCATCTTGCTTTACATTTACCATGACATATAGATTCCTGTGAATAGCTTGATTTTTGAAACGTAAATTGAGGAGCAAAAAGCTGTCCTGACTGGGATTTTGGTAATAACAGCATCTACAATGAAGCAAAAGTCTCTAAAATAAAAATCTCAGTGAAGGAAAAAATCTTAAAATTAAAATACCCTAAACTTACAATTTCTTTTCCCATTCTTAATTTAGAACAAACACTGTGTTCTTAATTTAAAGATGAGCTGCTGTGCATAATTATTATATAGCTTATTGAGATTACAAAATTTACTGCTGTATTCAAACTTGTAAGAAAAAGAAATGAGCAGAATGATGAATGATATTTTGATTACAGAGATGAATATGCTGAGAAACTGGTCTTATGCATATTAAATATTGTATTGGAATGCTTTAATTTTTAGTAATTAAATTCTTTATAAGAACTAGCCTAACATTTGGGAAAATTACTTCTGAAGTAAAGAGGGTAATATAGTTTGAATAGGTAAGTAATATTTCATGATTCTGTAATTAGCAGATTAGTTCTTTAAGGTTAACTCTAGTTAGATACACTTAAGATCACAAACACCACTCTGGTAAATTCCCATAAACTGACACACTTCTGGTGGATGATGAAAACCTCACATTGATTTTACTCATGATAAGTGTCACCTGTGTCATACATTATATCTATATCCATTTTATAGTTATATTTAGCTTATCATAGATGTTCCTGAAAATCATCTCATTGGATAGTTGCGAAGACTGGAACAAGGGCAGTTTGATGGTTACATTCTGATGAATTTCAATGCTTTTATTTGTCACTAGATTAACGACTCTTACAAAGGCAGTTCACTTTTAGGACTGTTTTATCATTATTCCAGTTGATAGTAATTAGATTATCCTGTAGTACTTTTATGAGTAGATTATCCCTTGCTAGACTAGAATGCTCTGTCCATCTACAGCCTTGTAGATACAAATCCTGAACACTGATAAACTGTTTTTGTGACTAACAAATTTTATGGAAACCATATAAGCCATACATCATACTTTCCACTAAATATCACACAGGTCAACAGCACAAGAGACTGACAGCTGAAAAATCAGCAGTAGAAAATAATAAGGAAAAATATACTTTGAAGGAGCAAGAATGAAGCAAGATAGTTTCAGTTTGCATTTAGAGCGGGCAAAAAAAATGCACACTTCCTATAGGAAAGGATGGTGCGTGGTAACTGAAAATATTCCTATAGAATGAGATGATAAGTGGTAACTGAAAATATTTTAATTCTATCATATACTCATATCTGAACATTTCTGTGCTTTACAGTCACCTTTTTGAAAGCTTTTTTTTTACTAAATAACAAGCTTATTCACCTTAAATTTGTACACTGTCATAAATACTATAAAAATTAAGCACCATTAAGCAATTGTTTGATCTTCTAGTTCTTGCCTGACTTCTCTTCATAGCAATACAAATGGTTAAGAGTAAAACAGAACAGATCTAGGGTACCTACTCTATCCAAGTCAGACAAAAAAATAGCTTGAGCTGGAATAACGGACACAATAAAAATCAAAAGACTGAAAACCTGCGGTATTTTATAACACATTTTTAAAATTGTATCAAAAGTTGTATCAATGAAGGTAAGAAAATTAAGTTTAAATGCCCCAGTGGTTCTCTAATGACTAAAACCCGCATAACATTGCTAAAATATACACAGCAAATTAATCTTTCTTTTCTTTAAACTCTTTTAATTTCAGGAAAGATATTCCTTGTCCACCTGTGGTAGATCATTATGTGCATTTTATTGGCAATTTATAGACAGTATTTTCTAAAAGTCTGTTAAAAATAAATAAGCATAAGAAAACTCATTAGAATGGTATGTATTGATTAAAGTGAGTAAAGGGATATATATTTATAAAGTAATCTATACGGCAATGCAAAACCCAGAAATCACAGTATTTTTATGCAATCTTCCATTCATACTTAAAAGGGAATGTTTCAATTCTAAGCAAAGAAAGAAACTGTAGTTCAATATTTTTAATTGAAGTCATATTCCTAGATCAAAATTTAATCTACAGATGAGGTTTCCGCTTAACAAAAGCTGAAGTCTAGTGATCCCTTTCCAGTAGATACAAGGCAATACAGTGTACAGGAAAAAATAACACTTAATACCCTGCTTAAAGTGAGAATTCTAAGATTGTTTCCAAGACAGTTTATGACAGTTTCAGTCTGGCAAGATTAAACTTGAGCTGCTCACATTATCCCAAGACTCTTGAGCAAATTTCTGTGTTTTCCAGGAGAAAACACAGCCATAATCGTCAACTGTATTCAATTTTGAGAGGGTCCTCAAGTATTAGTACTGAACTGCTGACTTCTGAGAACAGGATTACCCGTATGTGATACCAGAGCAATTAATAGTAGCCCAAATCAAGTGCCAAAAAGACATAAATTATACTGAAGAAGATAATTCTTATATAATAAAGTCCCCATCCCTGCATGCTAGCGAGCTTTTCCAGATCTTTAACAAAAATAATTTCAACTCTTTCACAGCATTAGCTACCTGAACAAATGAATAATCAGTAAGATGTTGAGTTTTATCAATAGCTCCCCATGACTGGGAAAACAATTACCAATGAGCTCTATAGTTGCCTTCTCATCAGCACAGTTTGTACAAGTCAAGATTTAACATATAGTATTATTTCTTTTATTACTTCCTGTCTTCAGGACACATGCATTGCACTTTATACTTGGGATTTCAATTTCTGAAAAATTGCAATGCAACAGGAGAACAACTAGAATCAACAGAAGCTTCACTATGAACAAATAAAACCATATATACAGTTAAGTAATGTAAAAAAGCAAATTCTGTACAATTGAAATTCAGTAACTAAATCTGGAGGATGATTTTGCATTTAATTTCCTGGTTTCTCTGTTCTTTACTTGTAAAATGGACTGTCCCTTAGCGTCATAAGTAATGTGTTTATTAATGTTGATGTTTATTACAGAGTTATTAATGTTCATGAAGTACTCCAGCACTTGCATGACAACTGTCATGCTTGTCCTATTAAGGAATTAACCATTTTGTATTCAGAGCAGTCTTTACATAACATTCAATAAATATGACACATTGACACAAAGTAAGCAATGAGGGAAAGCAAAAACTGAATGATGAATAATTATTCCTGCAGTAAATATTGTAATTTTATACATAAATGAAGTAGTGTATCTGTGTGTATGAAGTTGTGCCCACTCTAAATGCAAAAAGAAAAGAGAGATTGCATTTGAAAACTGTTCCAATGCACATGCACAGAGGAACTGAAATAAGTGCATTCCTAATTTTAATTCTAGCAATTTCCTGGCCTAGCTAAATTTATTTTAATAAAATTATTTATACAGGGGATAGTAATATTTCTGAAGGCAGCTTTGATAAAGGGGGCAACATATTCTAACTGTCAGAACAAGCATTAGTAAACCATAGTAAAAACTATTTCAAATTATGTTGACATTAACAAGGCTTTATGTCCTGTAACCTAACTGTACAATATGCCTATGTAGGGAATAAATGTCTCTAAAAACCTTTATGTGAACAGTATAATCATGGCTGTCATCTAATAAATTCAGTAATTTCTTACAATGTTTAATGGGTAGATAGTATCTAACATATCACGTTATGGCAAGGATTGATAAATAATGACTTCACGATGATCATTACAAGGAGCAGAATGAGTACTACTAAAAATGTCAACATTATCCATATGTAATGAATTTTCAAAAACTTGTAGTGGGAGTGGTCTCTTGCAAAGCCTCAATTAAAAGCTTTTCTGACTTTTGGAATGGAGACAGATCTCTCTCTCTTGTATAGTTATTGTAGTCTCCAGAGATAAGTGGCCTAGAAACATGGAATTCTTCAGGGAAAATAGCAGAAAAATAAACTTCATTACGTGAAAGTGAGGGCCACAGGTAGGCAGAAAGAGTTAAAAGGCCATTATGCAGCTATTATCACCTGCAGGTTGCTGTCTCCTGCAGCCATCATCTTTGCATATTGATTGTCTAGAAGCTCCATCAGAATCTGCTAACTTACAGAAATGGTATAGAACAAAATTCCAAGCTGGAAGGTATAAAGCCTTAGCTTAACCGCCCCAAAAAAAGGCTTTTGAAGGGGATCCAATAGCAGCTGGATTGCTGGGGCCTTCCTGCTTCCCAGTGTGATACAGAGGACTCCCACATGATGACAGAGGAGGAAGGATGAACACTCTAGTTTGGCTAAGTAAATAATTTTTGGTCATACGTGCACAAATTAAGAGTTATGGTTTATACATTATGAAAAGGTCACACTGGTAATATTGTATTTTTCTAAGTGTTATTTACAGCTCTTTTCTACAATTTATTCAGGTGGCACAGTTATTTTAGGTACCATCTTTCTTCTAAAAAAGCTTGCCAGTAGTAACTTTGCCAAGAGTGTTTGTAATCTCCTTTTGTCATGGTACTCTTTATTGCTTGTTATACCCTTTCAGTATTTAAGAAACTACAGAAGATAAGCCTTCCTGTAGGGAATCTGCCCATAATGTGAAGGCCACAGAAGTTATCTTCTGTGACAGCTATTTGCTTTTCTTCCTTGAAGGAGAAGAGGCAATTTCTGAATTGATGAAATAAATACAACAACTTAAAAATGAGTAAAACTCTCAGAATTTCCAGATTACATATGACTAATGTAAAGAGTGAAGATAGCAAGCAGAAATAACTGCAAAAAGTTCATCAAATTGGCACATTTATAATTTAAAAGGCAGCTTGCTTACAAAATATGATGAAAATTAGTTGATCCTGAATATTTCTGTGCTCCTGTGCAATGCTCAGAAAGTATATGAATGCAAACTAATGCTATATTGTTTATGTTTCTATATGTTGTTTCCTCACCAAGTGACAGAAGTAGTTCCAGACAGAGAAAACCTTTAATCTATAATCCACTCACTTGTGGCAAATTATGATTCATCAAAACAAAGGAATTCAGAATGTAGTTCATCCTTGTTTCTCGACTTGCACACATAACAGATTTTTTTTAATGGTCTTGCTCAGATAAAACAGAAAATCCCACATCTGCCAAACTTTTCTACACTATAATTTACACATTTTTCACACAATAATATCGAGACATGCACAAAAATCTAAGTGCATTTGAAGGAAGGGTTTCTTCAGATAAGGTTTTAAGGAGGCATAATAATTTATCTTTGGAATAAACCAAAAAGCTAAAGGAATGCAATGATATTTTATCATTTACTTAGGAGAAGTAATTGCTGAAATAAAGCTACCTTAATGGAAGGAGAATACAATGATGTGTGTTGCAAAGGCTCAAATGGAAAGCAACATAGTGCTGCTGAACAATCAAAGTGATTACAGAGTGAATATAGGTCAGAATTTTTGGAATAAGAATAGAACTATGTATCTCAAAAAAGAATGCACTAGATTTATAGTCCTGTGAACATCAGTCCATGAGGTTAAAAGCTGCATAATGGCTTCTATTTAATTAAACAGAAAAAATTCTAAAATTTATCTTAATTGTAACTTTATAGCTATCTAGTTTTGCTGTTTTAAAACTTTTCTAAAAAGGCACAGGTTTGTGCCATCATGATCTTGATTTTGGCATATGCCCCAAGGTTTAGAATAACCGTAATTTTCATAGGTGTTTGATTTACATTCACCTAATCAGATATCAGTTATGGTGGCAATTTAATTTACAATAACAAATCTCTTAATCTCTAAAGAACAAACAAAAAACAGATAAATAAAAAATATAAATAAAACATGCTGTCACAATAATCCAGACAGGCAAACATTCACTACATTCACTCTGAATTTGTTAATGAGTATCAGTTTAGCATCCTGGTTCTTCCTGGTTCTTCCAGGTTTTAATTCCTGTCCTCTTGTCAACAGAGTTAAACTGTATGGGTTAGCACTCTCGTTTTCAAATAAGGAACAATTGCCAACTTCTGCAACGCAAAATAAACTGCACAGAGCTCTGCCATCCCTGTAAGGTGTAAATTACTCAGTGCACTCCAAACTACATAAATTCAATAATACTGCTGGTCAAAACTATTTTACTCAACGTTTTGGTATGATAATAAAAAAAAAGTGAATGACACAAGACTAACATCCTTTATAACAAATGTAAAACTTACTTTGACAAACTATGTAAGAAAAAAAAAATAGCATTAAGAAATGTTTTTATTGATTAACATATTTGTAAATGCCTAGAGAATTATTACTATGACAAGGTTTTGTGTCCCTTTGCAAAGTTATCTGGGTAAAACCTGTTATTCACTGAGATATTAATTTCAAACGAATACTATTTTTTTCCCTACCAGATCTGAAGAAAATAGGTTTGTATCTTCACCAGGAAAGGAGAAAAAGGGGAAAGAGGAGAGATAAATTTATGTATTAATGTTACACATTCCAGAATTCTATATAAGCAACTTCGAAGTTAGAATGGGAATGCAAACACTAACAAAAAAAAAAGATAAAGCCCGAAGCAGAGTAATGCAAAAGAAAGAAAACGTCATATGGCAATTAACAAGATCAGTTTTGAAGAGAAAGTGCAGCTTCAATATTAGGGTAAAATGTCAAATTCTATTAAGTAATGTCTACATTTGTTCATAGTGGCTTCAGATAAACAACGCATTAGCAATTTTCAATAAACTTATAATAATGAAAATGTGTGTGATTTTTTTGTATTAAAAATATTTTTCCCTGCCTCCAATTTTTTTGTAATCTCCAACATGCTATGAAAACTTTTATTTTTATTTCAGTAATAAAAAATTTGCCTTAGATAAATTCCAGTTTCTCCAGAGTGGGAAAAAAGTTGGTCTCTGAGCCAAAGAACATACTAAGGAAAGACAGACAAGCAGTAGAGCACTTCCTCTGCCAGCAAGCACAACAACAGCAGCAGTTTGGATAGAAGTCTGTTGGAATAATCACATTTGTTGTAAAGGAGTAAACATTAGAAGAAAGTTGTCACTCAATAAAAAACATGCACAGTTACTTTTTTACATGGATTAAACTTCACCTTGTAGTCTATACATATACCTGCATTAATGTTCAAACCATAAGAAAAATCAATTCTATCATTTCATTTCTCTGAAAGCAAGAATTCCTGTTCTTCCCTCTTGTTCTTGCTTTAAACACTTTATAATGAAGACTCCAACAGCAGGCAGTTGTCTTTATTATATGAGTGAAGTTCCTCAAGATGAATCAGTATTTTGGTATCTTTTAAAACAAGTAACAATTAGGAACAATATAGAACTTTTTATTAAAAAAAATCTATTTCTTTGCTACCTGCATAACAGGACTAATATAATGTATCTAAATAATGAGGAAATATAGGTAAATTGCATAAAAAGGAGGAAAGGTAAACATGTAATTATAAAGATTACAACTGAGTACAACTATGCATTAGGTCTCTTTCACACATCTGAACAATCTTTTTCCTTCTGGCTGCACCTCTATGGCATGTTCTGTATCTTTGATTCCTCTCAATGACCTTCGCCAGTTCTGAATTGCTTGGGTTGCAAACATACTGAAACAAATTTGTTTTCCTTGTGTTTCTAAAGCTACTATGTTTATATGTTAATTACAGATAAAATACTTGACCCATAAAGGAATTGGCAGGAAACCTGAAATGAAGGCATTATCCATCATTTCATGCTCCTTAGTGATGCCATTTTAAATAATTTAGACAGCCTATAAATAATTAAAACCACACCACAGCAAATTATGTCCTATTATGCAAATAAATAGCCTCCTCCCTGGTTTCATTAAAGATTCTAAATGACAAGCTGAGCAGTTTAAACATGGCAAGATACTGCAGTGAGGCAAGATATCTTCCAATATTTTTTTAATTGTTAGTGCCAAGTTTCATGTGGATTTTTACTCTTACACCTTAATTTGCATGAACAAATAAACCTTTAATAAACCTTTTGTAAAGTGGTGAAAATGCGTAATTTAATTAAATTTGATTTGTTGTGAAACTATTGTGCCTCATGAATATCTAAGTTATGCAAATTATATAGCAGAAAAAACACAATCCTATTTTTCCACAGAAAAAAACATTTTCATTGATCATAGAAATGATCATTATCATTTCTATAAAATCTTTATTAATTCATATACAATATATATTAACAATGTCAAGTTTTTACATTAAAAATTGTTAAAAATCAGATCCTGTTTTCACAGAATTCTGATTTTATTTCAACAGAAGCAGAATTCAGCTGCACTCCTATATGCCTATAGCAAGCAGATGTACACTAAATAAAACACTTTTATGTGAGATTACATTTTGCAGTGGTATTTTTCCAGAATAATTGGTTTTTCAAATCTACTATGTTATCAAACCCTTGCAATTACAAATTTTTGTATACGAAAACATGTATTGACTGAAGTAAAACATTATTTACTTAAGTAAATTAAATGCATTAAAATAAATTACTTAGAAATCTAAGATCAGAAAGGAATAAAAGATTATTCCTTTATGTATTTTTCCTCCAAATTTGCAATTCTAATCTTATAACTACAAAAACTACTGTAGGAAAGATAAACTGCAAACATACTAACATATACCCTGTATTTCAAAATAAAGATGAAATATCTTGTACATTTAATCAACTCAAAACCTTAAAAAAATCTTTGTTAATATGTTAATATGAGTTAATTTTATATTACCAGAACACAGAAAAATGTATGTGTGTGCATTTAAAAATTTAAGGTCAACTACTACTTATTTGCTATTCAGCAGACTTTCCAATGCAACTAAAATGAGAATTTCAGAATGATTTTTCAGTATAACTCTAAAATGACAGAATCACATAATCACACAGAATCACAGAATGGAGTTGGAAGGGACCTCGAAAGATCATCCAGTACAACCCCCCTGCCAGAGCAGGATCACCTAGACCAGGTCACACAGGAACACGTCCAGGTGGGTCTTGAATGTCTCCAGAGAAGGAAACTCCACAACCTCTCTGGGCAGCCTGTTCCAGTGCTCTGTCATCCTTACAGTAAAAAAGTTTTTCCTTATGTTCAGGTTGAACCTCCCATGCTCCAGCTTGCTCCCATTGTCCCTTGTCCTATCATTGGCTGTCACTGAGAAGAGCCTGGCTCCTTCCTCCTGACACTCGCTCTTTACATATTTATAACCATTAATGAGGTCACCCCTCAGTCTCCTCTTCTCCAAGCTAAAGAGACCCAGCTTCCTCAGCCGCTCCTCCTAAGGGAGATGCTCCACTCCCTCAATCATCTTCGTGGCTCTGCACTTGACTCTTTCAAGCAATTCCCCATCCTTCTTGAACTGAGGGACCCAGAACTGGACACAATATTCCAGATGCGGTCTCACCAGGGCAGAGTAGAGGGGGAGGAGAACCTCTCTCGACCTACAAACTACACCCCTTCTAATACACCCCAGAATGCCATTGGCCTTCTTGGCCGCAAGGGCACATTGCTGGCTCATGGTCATCCTGCTGTCCACCAGGAACCCCAGGTCCCTTTCCCCTGTGCTGCTCCACAACAGGTCAGTCCTCAACCCATATTGATACATAGGGTGGTTCTTTCCCAGACGGAAAACTCTACGCTTGCCCGTTGTATTTCAATAAATATTGAAATGGCAGCACAGCATTCTGGAGTGTCAGCCAAACCTCCCAGTTTTGTGTTGTCAGCAAACCTGCTGACAGTGCGCTCTGTTCGTTCGTCCAGGTCATTGATGAATATATTGAATAGTACCAGTCTCAGTACCGATCCCTGAGGGGCACCACTAGATACAGGCCTCCAACTAGACTCTGTCCGACTGACCACAACTGTCCAACTTCTTTCCTTCAACAAGTTCCCAGTCCACCTCACTACCCGATCATCTGGACCACACTTCCTCAGTTTAGCTGCGAGGATGCTATGGGAGACAGTGTCAAATGCTGTACTGAAATCAAGATAAACCAATTCAATTCATTGAATTCAGTTTTTTTCTGACTAAAGACCACAAGTCTGTACCTCCAGTTTTTCGACTAAATGTTTTCAGCATCTAAATATGACAGCATATTTACTTCTGCCCTTATGTATACCTGTTCTTCTTTGCTACATTCTGACTTTGGCTAGACATTCCCTGTGTTATTAATAAATTTGCAATATAAAAATTTTTATTGCTGTTCATTGCCTTCTAGAGTCTCTCACTCTATGTTACACATTACCTGCAAGCCAAAATGCTGGTTTTTGTTACCACCTTCTGAGATCATCAGTAGCTTAAGGGAAAAAAGACTTCTTTTTATCCTCTACTAAAAATACATTCTTTACAGTCGAAGTCATTCTCTTACTTCAGTTCATGTCAGACTGTGCATTACACTAAATGATACAACTAGATAATTTGTTCTCTGCTTTTCTAATAGAGATACTGGGAGTAATTCAAGAACATAAAGTTCTTTGTTGATTTCTTTGGGTATATGCAGGTATGAATATTGAGCCAAATTTCTGAGAATTATGTGGATTCCTGTTGTCATAAACAACTGAAATCAACCCTAAAGTAAGATCTAGCAGGATAAATTAACTACGTGGTGTTTGGGTAAAAATATAAGGAATACAATCAGAATAGATTCTGGAATAAAAAAAGGAGAAAATTAGATTAAGTTGAATATACATAATCTTCAATTTGAAAACAAGCTTGTTTTTCTGAAGAATATTAGCAATAAGCTTATTGAAAAAGACAATTCCGACATCAAAGATAGGATAAGTTGTCTGCTTGCAGGTTATTTGGTTGGTTTTTTTTTTTCAGAGATGAGACTATAAAAGAAGTTTTGGTGAGAAAAAGCTAAGAGCTTATTTAGCTATTGGCAAGTGAAGAATGTGTGCATAACAAATGGCGAGTAACTCAACAAGGAGGGTGCATGCTAAAGAATGCATTCTTAAGTGACTAAATGCAAAGAAACACAAAATCACTTATGGTAGACAGTCAAACATGAGAAAAAAAATGCTAGACTATCCAGACCATACTGCATGCCCGAAGTGCAAATAGAAGTTTCCAGCAGCAGTAATCATCTTGGACAAAAAACCAAAATGAAGTTGTGGAACTAACATATTCATTTAAAAGTGGGCAGGGAAAAAAGTGTGAAATATGTGACATGCAAGTATTAAAGAGAGAATATCACATATTTGCATATAGAAAAGGCACAAAGAGATGGAGAAAGTGTGTCAAAAATATTTGTGTCATGAAAAGCAGTGGTAATACTGGTAATTAAGCATTAGTTAAACATTGGAAAAGATGTGAATGAAGTGCAATAAGGAAACCACTTTATGCAATTACGTTACACAGGTAAATAGGAAATTATATAAATTATGGAGCAATTAGCTATGCAGTTAGAGACAAACTTCATGGAGAAAAATTTAGAAAATCAGTATTCTGGCTACAACACAGAATAACATTTACTCTGTTTGCACCAAGAAATAATGATAAAGAGGATATCCTTTTCATGAAGGGGAGAAATTCAGCATTAAAAGTAAGTATTAAATGTTAATATATCTCTATGAAGCACAAAAACTACCAAAAAAAGTCAAAAGAAACATTTTATGTAATTAAACTCTGCATCCATACAGCATCACTTCAAAGAAGATTACTGGTTAGGAAAGATTTTCAGGAGTGTTTGAAGGCAGACACTTAGGATACTATCAAATCAGCTTTATCCACAAGTGCCATTTAAGTGTATTATCCATTATAACTAGCATTATTATTAGTATTTTCCAAAGTGGGGTAAAGCTCATTTAAAAAAAAACTGCTAGGAAAAAATATTCTGTTTACCATGCGCTGCCTTCATATCCATTCCTAAACCATCCAAAGCAAGACGATACATGCTAGATTTTGAACATCTGTTTGGAATTCGTGAATCACTTCTCTTAAAAATGCTAGTAGAGTTTTAGCATAATTAGAGGACTTTGGAAAAGACTGGTGCAATTCTCCATATTTTTACTTTGCATTACAGTCTATGCACAGTTCCTGTGCATGTCAGATGTTTTAGACCTGCATACAAGCTACATCAACCGTCAACAAATCTGGTATGCCTAAGATCCATTTAACTTTCTGAGTAATGCATTTCTTAGAAGTTCTAAAACAAATTTGGTAACTTCAATGAGGTTTATTCAGCTAGAGGCTTAAATCTCTTACACCTAAGTATGGCCTGGTGATAGGCAAACTATAGGTCCTGCCAAGCCAGGATCATTTTAACACCTGCTATACTACACAGGGTAGAACTAGCGTTCACCTTGTCTGTATTTATGCACTTTCTGGGAAACATCAGGTAACTAATCAGTTGCAATGTGCCTGTCATGACAAATTCCATCTCTTAGAACAAAGATTAAGCTGAACCTCTGGCATGCAGAACTAGTGTGTAGTAATTTTTACAGAAATTAATAAAAAGAACCTTCATAAAATATTCAATTATTTTAACTGTACTTCTATAACAATTATGTAGAACAGGCTTACTTATCTTTAAAATGTTGCTTAACATTTTTAAAAAGTCAGCATTTACAGTTTACCTCAATAAGGTATTTGTGATGAGTGAAATACATTAATATGAAATTTTATGAAAAAAAATTACCTATCAATATTCTTCATTATATGGAATACTGTTGTCAGATCTAGTACTACCTTCCTTATTTCTGCTCAGATAAAAAGGTGGACAGTTTAGAGATTAAGCTATAAAGTTATATAAGCTATTTTGGTTTATAAACAAAACTAAAAGGTCTTCCCTTCAGCAACGGTTTTAAAATTGGTTTTAAAAGAACATAATACACACGGTAATCAATAGAAAAACCACTGTCCATTTACTGTGATTCAAAATCTCATGGTCAAAAAAGACATGAATTCATAATAACATTAATATAATGATGAAGTAAAAGTTTCATAAATTAGCAAGATGCCTTCTACATGGAAGCAGCATAAACATTTAATTTTTAAAGTTTCATGTATCTGAACACTTAAAAAACCAATGTTCTTGTAGGTAAAGGAATTTCAAGCTCAACATCAAAATGCAAATGTATTTAAATATTTGCACAGCAACTATCACTTATAGTATAATACTTGTTGCTTTTAGTTATTCCATTTACCCATCATTCACTCTCTAATCTCCTTTAAGCCCATGTTTCTCTATTCCACATACAATAAAAGGATTACGCACATCATACCTTTTAACTTTCTCTGGAGAATAACAGATTTAATTATTGTTCTTCCTTGCATGCAAGCTTTCAAGTCAGCAAATTTTTGTAGCAAATTGTAGTACAATTTTTAATACAGAAGTCTTATGTATCTGCATTCAGGTGATACAGGCAAAGCACCTGTTCTGCAATGATGAATATGAAGGTATTTGCTATTTAGATTTCTTACAAATAAAATTTAAAAAATGCACTGCATCTAACAGTTTTAAAGGTCTGTTTTCAATACAGATTCTGGCTTACTTTTAAAATAAAATAAAATTTAATTAAAATCTGATTTTAAATTAGTGTTATACATAGTAACATACAAGAACAAAAGCGTAATATATTGCATATACTAAGCAGTTGTCCTGAAAGTGTACTTTTCCTATGTGTGTCCAGTACTTTGAGAAGTCAAAATCCTCTGTACTTTTAGACCTCCACAAAGAGGTTTTGCACAAAATCAATTCATTTCTTCACCAGAAAAACTGCACTAGTTTTGCTGTTCATGATGAGCTGCTTATCCACAAAGGTAAAGCAGGATTTTCTCTTCAGTGTAATTTCCCCTAACCTATTGATATATACCAACAGCCTTAACTGCAGCTTAGTTTTAAAAGTTTTCTTCTACTTTACTTTTTTTGCTTGGAATTCTTTTAGTATAGGAAAACACCTTGATACTTCAGAATGGATATAAAGAGATAAACTATTAAAAGGTTAATATAATTTCAGATTTACCACAAATATTTGAAAATCAAAGACCAACAAGACCAACACAACTGGCAAAAAAATTATGAACTGCAATGGAAACAGTAAATTTCAAATTGCTTTTATTTCTAGGATTTTGTATCAAAAAGTACTCCAACTAGAAGATGAAATAAGGAATAAAGAGTGATACAAAATTATGAAAAAACACAGTATTCTTCATGCACTGTTAGTTTTCTCCCTAAAATTAGGAGGAGACAATGCAAGGGTAAAAGAAAATAGAAAACAAACAAAATAAATTTAAAAAAATAACCAATGGGAAGCATGTAAACAAAGAGCACATAAGATAGGAAATTCGTGGCTTCCTAAAATTAGACCACTGACAAGGAGAGGGAATTTAATTTTCAAGGTTTTAAAATTATGTATTTGCTCCAATAGCCATACTAGACTTTACATATCCTCTGCATTTACATGTGGTCAATTATTCTATTCCACATCATGTCCTTTGAATGCACGATAAAGCAATACTATATCCTGTAACTATTCAGAGTGTAACAGTCAACTTCTAGATAAGAGAACACTGTACCAGGCTGAATTACTTATCTTCTAAAACCGAATACATACTAATTTTTTTCCTCCATAGGATGAATAAATAAAAAGATTTTGTAGAACAAATTTCTAGTTAAATCATCAGATATGCTTCCAATCCCTAACGTTCTGTGATTCTGTGATTCTGTGAGTGGTGTTTTAGTACAGCAGAAAAACTGTATGAGTTACTTTATCAAGAAGAAATAGCTATTTATATTATATATTCCACTATGTCCATGAGATTAGTAGTTCTAAAGCTAACTGAATACAAGCTTTCAGCCAAAAGACGTGTTTCTATGAAAATTACCAAAGGAAATCATTGAATAAGCATCTGGAATGAAAATTAAATGCACAAAGCAGAGGAAGTACCCTGAAGATCCACAGCAGGAAAGGTCAGTCTGCAACCTTCACTTTTGTTGATGCAAAAAATGCAAAAAACACAAAAAACATACACATGATAAAAAGAGCTGCATGATGTCCTCTGTACCTTAAGTAACTAACCAATACAATATGGGGACTTTAACTTAAGAAAGTATGTTAATCTTAATAATTGTCTGTGCTTTTAAAAGGTCATTTCGGATCAGTAGCAGAGTGTATGAACTAAAGACAAATGCTGTCACCAAATATTTTCTCTAAAAACTTCCAAAAGGAAGCAAACCATACATGCAATTTTATTATACATCTTGAACTTGTTACCTTTTTAGTATTTGCTGGTAATGCAGATGTTGTTTTTACTATTATAATTATAGAGAAATATACAGTAAGAAACATCACAGTTAATATCTGATTTTTATACTGTATCACAGCAAATCTATCAAATCTTCAAATTTCAACATGAAATTTTGTCCTCTGCTAAGCAACTTAACTGCACATTAGTAGATAACTTTTTTCTTAAATAATTATACCATGCACTAAAACTTGAAAATGTGATAAAACAACCATTTCAACTTCCCTAGATACCTAAAGCCTATATAGAAATAATTAATTCATAGTGGCATATGTGTAAAATTAATTTAGCCTGGGTTTGGGGTCAGTTTTTTTGTTCATTTGTTTTCATATAGCTACCTAAACATGCATGTTGCAGTTCTCAAAAGGATAGGTTGATATTTCATCTCATTGACTAAGGATGTTGAACTGGCCTAAAATGAAAATATTATTAAAATTTATGTTACCAAATGACATATGTATTTACATTTTCCTATTCTGAAAATAGACTTTTCATATGGAAAAATAGTCAAAGACATTTTTTGTCTAACTTAGTTACAAATTTCTCAACCAATTCTGCTGTCAGCAAACTGTTACCACAATGCAATTTGGATTAAGCCCTAAACAATTAAATCCATTTAATAGACTTTGGTTATGTAAAATTTTGAATGTGAAATGTTGTTTATATTTAAGAAAAAAAAATGAAATTGTATCTATAATGGAAAACCTCACAAGATGTTGAGACTAAAATAATTTTTGAAAATTTTAATATGCTACATATAAAAACTTGTTATATTTTTGGATTCTGACTGTTGTATTTGCAGTTAATATTGATTTTACCTTTATAATTTGTAGTAAATAGATAAAAATCAGTATATAAGATCATAGATGACCTCAATTGAATTAAGGTCTGTATTTCAGTCAAAGGATTCTGCTGACGCTATGATATGAACCATGCAAGTGCAATACAAGCAGTTACTGAAGGTCAACTCAACTGGGAGAGTAAAATGCGAACTTTGCATTGAATTATCAATCTCTGAGATGCAATGTCTGTGATGAACTTACGCACTAAGCACAGAAAAGCTAAAAGGAAATAGCACTGAGAGTCTATCAAAATCACCACCCAGTTTTCTTCTTTTCCCAGTTTAATAACTTTTCTATATCATAATATTATCTTTTGCACACTAAGCAATCTTAGCCTTACTTTCCTTAACCAAATTTCTTAGTATAATTACAAGCATATGCAAGTAGAATTCTATTTAAATAAGCAAGCAAATTATGAAATTATATGGCAGTGGAGTTTTAAATTTCAGTACACTTTTTTCTTATTTAATTTTAATATCAAATAAATACATAATTTTATAATGTTTCTTACATCCAAAACATGAAGTCCAGTCCTGAATTGTTACAGGATCATTTTTTTTTTAAATCTCCATATTTGGTATCTATACAGATTCTCAAAAACTAACATAAGGTCTGCATCAATTTATGAAGTACACACATGCACAAATCAATTTATACAGATCAGTAGCCATGGTGGCCTTTATTCTGGATACAGCTTTTTTCCAGACACCACCCTGGGCTATGACAGTTTGTGGGTTTGTGCTCTAACTCTTCAGTTATTTTTATAGCTTGTTTTACTTGCCTAGCTGTATAAACTTTCCAAACTCCTCAAATAATCCAAGCACTACAGATTATTTGAATGGTCAGACTATAACAGTATGCATCCAACAGAAGGGAAAAAGATTCTACTACAGTGACCATATTTTGGTTTTGTAACATTCATACGGCTTTCAGATTGCGCTGGGCTGAAATGTAGCTTGACTTAAAAACATACATGGAATATATAGTACCATAATGAACAATATTCTTTACTATGCAAAAGTCTTAATTTTCCTCAATTCCTTATCTTGTTTGCCAATTCTGATATTCCTATTAAGTTGATAATTCCTTTAAATAACAATGTAAAGGAGCAAAGAAGTTTCAAATTTCTCTCAGAACTTTCTCATAAGGGGTTGCTGTGGCAAGAAAGAAAATTCCCTGTATGTCCAAGTCCAAAGGACTACAAAGACCTTATATTTCTAGAGCACCAAGTTGTAATCCTTTCCTAGTAAGAATTATTACAGACTATAATTTCAAAAGCACATGATTCTCCATATATAGTAATATGTTATACCTAAATACTTAAATATCTGCTACTGTGTGACATCTTCAAAATTTTCAGAATTGTACTTATGAAACTTGTATTGTCAGTACATTAGGATTTTTTCTGTATTAAATATACTTAATATTTTGTGAATGAAGATAGTTTAGACTGTGTTGGCTTGAAATGTGGTATGCTTTCAAAGATGGAACAGGAAATGTGAATTTCAATATAACAACATTGCAGAATCAGAAGTTCAGATGTTTGGTGTTCTTGTAAAATGTGATTCTTCCACCCTTCTTCAATTTCAAAATAACACAATCTTGCTGAGCTCATATGGAGATTATAGAGCAAAATCACAATTTCAATCAGCATTCCATGAAATAATTCTAACTTTTTAACAAATTTTTTTATAAAGAAACTGTTTACAGTAGAAGTCTTCTGCATTGGCTTTTCCCTTAGATATTAGGTAACTTAGTGACACTAGAGTGACTACTGCCTTATTCAAGGCCCAGTTGTGCTGAAGTAAATGGAATCTCATAACACACTGAAAAAGTTTATAGTACTTGTTATGCTTTACACACAGTACAGTTAATGTTCTTGGAAATAAATTGCCTCATAGATTGATGAAAGTGACAGACTAGCACGCCACTGTTTGCACCCAACTGAGGCCATTATCATCCATTACAGGGTGTATTTTTTTGTATTTTTGTATTGCTTAGCTAAGTAGCAATAATTTTCTCTAAACAATTAAGGCTCTGTGTATTTTTTTATTCTTTAAATTACTTTCAGCATTAAAGGTGTCACAGGATCATTTATCCTTTCTTGAGCAGTACTTACTTCAGTGACAGTTACAGCAGAAGTCACAAGGATATCTTTTCTTGATCCCCTTCAATCTGAAACTTCCTAGAAGGGGATGAGTAACTATTATATTGTCTATGTATGCAGTGGAGAGTTTGGCATCAATGCTCAAAAAAACTCTGAACTACTTAGTCTAGGAAAAGCCCAAGCAAAGTACTTGTAGCCTCAAGTAAATGTTTTGTTCTCTATTCTTTTCCTCAAAAATTTCTAACATCTATTTTTATTAATTTCAACAGTTAAACAAGGAACAAATCCCTGAGAAATTCTAAGTGAGAAACCATTTCTAAAACTTTCATGTTATAGAAACACTAGCCAAGTTATTTTTCTTTGCAAGTGAAACAGGACACACAATTTTGAACAACCACTCTACAAACTCAAAATTACTAGCAAAAATCTAAAGTAGCACTAATCAGTCACAGCAACAGAAAAGTCTTATGGCACAATGCTCATGGCATATATATGGACTTCTATATGGCAGTAGAGCCGCAGCTCTCAACTCAACAAAACTTCAGAAAGATAATAATTTTCTTAGATAACCAGGCTACCACTCTCTTCTCTTCCACCACAATTTTGTACAAAATTACTAGCAAAAATCTAAAGTAGCACTAATCAGTCACAGCAACAGAAAAGTCTTATGGCACAATGCTCATGGCATATATATGGACTTCTATATGGCAGTAGAGCCGCAGCTCTCAACTCAACAAAACTTCAGAAAGATAATAATTTTCTTAGATAACCAGGCTACCACTCTCTTCTCTTCCACCACAATTTTGTACTTTGCATAAGGATAACTTTTGTATAACACCTTCCATAAAAGGAAGTAAATGCATCTAAATGTACAATGCATAAAACTGATTGTATCTACATAAATTTCATATATAATTTTAATTTTAAATATAAATATTAATATGAATGCATAAAAATATTTGTGTTCTTTTTGGATACTAATAAAAATTGTAAAAGTATTTGTGATATACTATGTTATCACAGAAATGTCAACACTTACATACTTTATATACTGTGCAATTGAAAATACTTGTACCTAATTTATGCAAATCAAGGAGTAAACAAAAGAAAGTCTAATAAAGGTTATAGGAGTAAGGAGTGATATAATGTTATTTCCCATTTTTTCTGTTCATCTTTATAGTTCACATTATTTTAGCTACTTGAACTGTACAACCTTTTTTCAAAGGTCATACATAGGATGTGCTGATGCTGGATAAGGAAAGAGACCAACTCTCAGTGACCGAAAGTAGGAATAAGATGAAATTATAACAAAGTGGCAACATCACACCAAAGATAGTAACTACAGACAATATCCCCAGATTAAATATCCCAGTCAGCATGAATAAGCATTTAATGTTTCTGTGACATATCCTAGCGTGCACACGCACCCACACACACATATATATAAATGCTGCTTTATCATCAAATCATTCCAAAGAAGGTTATCATTACCGCAACCTGGATTGAAATAGCATTCTTAAAATTATAACTAATATGGTACTTATTACTATGACAAGAAATATTTTGTATGAGTAGTTTTTATCTTTGCTATATTTTCTATATTTTTTCAAATATATGTTCAGAGTGTACTGTTTGAAGTGTGTTCTTCCAGCTCTTCACTGTTGCCTGTGATGTCTATTTCATAATAAATAGATTAGTCCCTTATTCCTTAAAACATGTAAACTATATGTATAGTTTTGGAATCTATTCTAAGAAAGTGCTATAAACAGACATATCATTGAGGAAATAACAGAGACTACCAGCTACACAGCAAACTGTAGTGTCCATCTTCACACTATCACAATTGCAAAGGGTGAATAAACAATGGTAAAGATACAATTTTATAAAAAACCTGAAAAGTTAGAAATTCTGAAAAAGTAGAAGTCTGATTTCTTTGTGAACATTAAAAGCATCTGTGATGCCCAACACAACTGAGTAATATTTATAAAAGGAGTAGAATGACAATAAAAGATTCTAGCATTAAAATATCAAACATTACATTTATAAATATTACTGAGTTTCAGACATACTGCAAGCTTACATATTAATATGGACACAACTACATCTTGAGTCTGAATTCATGTGTTCTGTACAGCTTTGGACCTCTGGGATGAGTTCAGAAATACTAGCCCAAGAGTGATTTAAAACACAGCATATTCCTTGACCATATCCTCTCCTTGTTTGTCAGACTCCTCTCTGTTTCTCAAGCTGAGGCCACCTAGCAAAGACAGAGTTCTTTCCATTCTATGATTCCAGATCCTTCCAAAAAACTAATTTCTTTTCAGTGCTAATCACATGACACCTCCACAAGGTATTATGAAACAATATAGTTACAGATCTGATTTAAGTCTGGAGGCTTGACCCATCCACACTGGAGGTGAGTATGCATCCAGATAGCATAGTCTCTAGGTTTTTCTTTGGCATGCTATGCAGCTCATTCAATGTCCATTTCATCGCTTTGGATGCTACGTAACTTCAGGATCTAGTGAATATGCCTTCTTCAGAACACCACCCCACCCAAAGAAAAGGCAGTACACAGCACTGAGTACTGGCTCTTGAAAAAAAATTACAAACTTGGAATAACTGTCTGCAACCACCAAGAACAGCAATTTCACCATAAATAATTTATAAAGATGGATAAATAGCCTTACATTTACCATAACGCATGCTGATAAAATTGCACAAAAATAGGCTCTCATTTTAGTGGAGTCCCCACACTGTACTCCAACTTGCATACTGTATGTACATTTGTCTGTCTATGCTCATAACAGGTCTTTCCAGAAGCAGATACAACATTTTTCTTTTAAATTATTTGAACTTGTAAATTATGAAACCTGTACATTTAACAATGCAATATTAATATGAAGTTAAAGAAACCTGTACTACTAAAATAGGATGTACTGAATGCTCATTAAAAAAAAGAATTATAATGCATTCCAAAATGAACTTTTAAGGTTTTTAGTTTAAAAAAATTATATATATATATATTTCTATTTAATTGTTTCTA
>NW_010168319.1:0-9705 GCF_000695765.1 Mesitornis unicolor
TGTGATTCTGTGGTTCTGTGATTCTGTGTGAAAATTGCATGCTTTTCTAGTTTGTTTCTCTACATGCCTTGGCAGCTAAACAGCAACCATATTCAGAGTACCTTCACTGCCATTTTATTTGATGGCACAATATTCCGAAAACAAGTGATTTAGAGGCCTAGAATAATCTGAGAAAGGTGGTTTCTGGTATAGCATGACATGAAGCTGTATGCAAAACGATAAATATGATTTGAGACTGCAAATAAGAGTAAATAGCTTTGGAGAAAGGTAATTTAATTAAAGTAAGAGAGTTTGAAAGTTAAACAAGGGAGTAAGAAGTCAGAAAAGTGAAAGAAATGAAAAGATAACAACAGACTTATTGGCTTCAGTCAGACTGTTGACTTAATGGCGGAAAACCCGTCTTTTTATATCAATGTGAACCATCTTTCTTTGATTAAATATGGACAGGTGAATATACGACAGCAGAAGAATATAACCAAAGCTTCCATCCATCGATGGAGGAAAATGTTTTAAATCTTTTTCGTGTTCTAGGAATCTCAGCTCTAAGTCTCAGCAATGCTGGCTGTACTGAAGCACCAAGAGTAAGATTATTTTGCAGTTAAGTCAAACATAACATAACCAAGATATACTATATATTCCTTCATCAATGTATGTTTCCTAGCAATAACAGGCAGAATAAATGAACGAGTTAGCAAGCAGCACATCCATGATACAGACGAAACTTGTTTTCACTGCTCCTTCTGTGCAACTTTTCACAGGGAGAATTGGGATAAAGATCACTAGACACTCCCCCAAGTTGACTGGCACAAAAGGTTTTATTTGGTTTTATTTTAATAATGCATGAGAAAGATGTTCCAAAAGAAGAAATGTCTAACAAGGATAATGGTTTCTCTATGAAAAGAACGGATAAGAATAGTAAAGCATGAATGTAATGAATACTGCATTACACAAAGAGAGCTTAGGCAATGGAAGATTTGTCACAGAAGGAGACAGAAAGGAAAATATTTTTTCCTATTGTCATTGCCACAAGATGACAGCTTGTACAATTCAGTGTATCGTCAATGAAGTTACATGTGAAGTTTCAAAAGATGGCACAGAACTTTGCTTTTGTGAAAAATGTCCTGATGTAAAATAGAACTCATAAGTTGGAAAAGAACATTGTAAAAGATCACATGGGAACAAAGTAAAGAAATTTTGACATTCTAGCAAATATAAAAAGCATAGTATAAACTATAAATTTCAAGAACAATTTAGAGTGACTCCTTCAAATTCAGAAATATGTCAGTATGATTTCAACTGGATCTTAGTATTTGCGTTGTAATATACAAATTACAATTCTGAGTATCAGGAGGATTTAAACATGCCAAGATACTATTTGTATTTATTTTATTTCCCTACCATAAGCTTTTCCTTCTTGAACAAACATGTTTCTGTAGAATCAGAAAAAAATTGGATAAGTACAAACTTATTACTATTTCATAATCCCTTTCTTATAGAAAATATCTGAACATCTGACATCTACTGAGATAATGTTTTGACTATAAAATGATATAAAAAAGCTGAGATAATATCACCAGATTTAAGTAGTACATAGTCATAATGCGATGGTGAAATCAATAACACACTTCATAAAAAACTTACTCTATGTATGTCCATGAGTGACTTACCTATATTCATGTAAATGATGATCAGTGGGCAGACGAGCACTCTTCAGGAAAAACTATTTCAGTAAAGGCTGATAAGGTTTGCTAGAGTCTGAGCAGTAAATTTAATAGCTTTTATGAAGTGGTTTAAATCAGAACATTGGTCTCTATCCCTCTTCTAATGTAGTCAACAATAAGTCTCTACCCATGATTAAATTTATTTCAGGGAAATTATTTATCCTTGCAAATTTTTCCAATGTTAATGGTAAAGTAAATTTATAATAGCTTTTTTAAAAACCCTAAATGTCCATTAAAATGAATCAGAAATACAGGTAAATCTAAAAACTACTTTCATTACAGAAAATATTGAATAATACTAAATATTCTTTTAACAAAGAAGGAGGAATTCTTTAACAAATAAGGAGGAATTTAATCCTGCTGATTACTTCCAGGATTTGGTATAGCAAGAGAAAAAATAACATCAGTGCAAGAACAGGTAGTAGGAATGTAGGACAGTGTGACAGACTGCCTTCAATGACAGCCTTTGTCAACAAAGGAGGCCATGAGGAAAAGACAACTCAGCAGAAGGAAGAATATAAGTTCTTAATATAAGAAATGAAACTTACAGAAACTCAGCATTTCTCACATGTGGTAGACATCGATTTTTATGTATAGCAACCTAAATACTTTGTAATAAATGTAAAATGTATGAATACCAAAATCTTGGTTTTAGTTTGGGTTACTCTTTTAAGTATTATACTGTGAGCCAATGCAACCCAAATAAATTGAGAATATGGATGTTTATGTATGAGATGATTGATTTGAAGTTAGACCCGTTTGAGTGGAGGGTTGACTAGCCGTCGTGGTTTAAGCCCAGTGCATAACTGAGCACCACGATGCCCCAAAAAAGGGCTAGTCAAAATAAGGACTGGGAGGGCTTCTCAACACTTAAACAGCTCACAGGCACAAGACAGACTTATCATAAGGAATAAAAAACAAAACAATTTTAATTTGTTACCAAAATCAGAGTTGAACAATGGGAAATACAACCAGATCTTAAAATCAAAACATCTTCCCCCCACCCCTCCTTTCTTCCCGGGCTCAACTTTTGTTCCTGGTTCCTTCACCTTCCCCCTCCCCTTTTGCCTTCAGGCACAGAGGGATGGGAGTGGGGGTTTGCAGTCGGTCTTCCCGCCACACTCAGCCCAGCCTCTCTCTCTCTGCTTCCACGTGGCCCTGTTTCCATAGGAGAAAAAGTCCTCAAAAGTCCAATCTGGGTCTGTCCACAGCTGCAGTTTTCCTCACACATGAAACTGCTTCAGCCCAAGTCCACAAAACTCCAAATATGGGTCTGCCCATGGTCACAGTTCCCTCACACACAACCAGTTGACCTGGCTCTAGGCATGGGTTGCAAAGGGGAAAACCTGTGTTCTGCGTCCTCCTCCCTCTCTTTTCTTTCCTTCAAACTGACCTTGGTGTTCTTCAAGGTTGTTCTCTGTCCTGGTCTGAGCTAAATAGAACTAATTTTCTATTTAGTGATTTTACTTTTCAGCTTAGTCTCTTTTAAGTGACTGAACTTGCTGAAAACTGGCAGCATGTTTTTCCCAAACAGCGCTGCTAGGAGATATGCTCAAGGTCAGTTGTCTCATCATGGGTGCTGTGTCTGCGCCTAAGGGGGGAGAAGCAGACCCAGAACTGACCAACTAGGTATCCCATCCCACATACATCATACTCGGTATAAAAACTGAGAGATCACGAGGGTCTCGTCCCATTTTCACCCTTCTTCCATCTTGGAATCCTTCCATCTTGGACCCTTCCGTCCGTCTCGATCCTGCAGAGGCCAAGGCCTGAGCGGAATCCTGCTCGTTCGTCTGCCGCTGATCCTGATTTTGTGTGTTCTGCATCCTGCTCCCACCTGCTGCTGAGTTTGGTCTGGGACTTTTCCAGTGCCCAGCTCCGCAGAGCCTCTTGAGCCTCTGGTGACGTATTCTATATTTGACGTATTTTATATTGTTTTTATATATATATTTGTACATATTTGTATATATTTCATTATTTTTCCTATTTACAATATTATCCTGTAGTATTAGTGTTATTGTTTCATTAAATCTGTTAGTTTATTTTCCAACCCATAAAGTCTCTCTCCTTTATTCTCTTTTCTCTTCCCTTCTGGGGAGGGGAGAGGGGTTAATAGAGAGCGTCTGTCCAGGCTTTAGTGGCTGACCCAGCCCTAAACCACGACACTTATGATGGATCTCTAACTCACAAATATAATTAGCACCTTTTTCCTCTCATATAAAACCAGGAAAAAAGGATGAGCAGGTTTTAGAAGACTAAAAATTGTTCAGCTTTCTGAGATATCAAATATCAGTTGATAATGCCACAGGCAAAATAACTGGTCTAAAGACACAGATGACACTATGTACTGATGCACAGCTGTAGTCCATTAGACTATCTCCCTAGAAAACAGAAAATAAGTCATTTTTTACAGGAATCTACAACAGTCAGTAGAGGGTATTCATTCATGCTGAAACAATGAATACACCTGATTCTGAAAGAGGAAGAGGTGTTAGAACAACTCCTTCAACTATAGGCTACAAAGATGATTAAGGGAGTGGAGCATCTCCCTTATGAGGAGCGGCTGAGGGAGCTGGGTCTCTTTAGTTTGCAGAAGAGGAGACTGAGGGGAGACCTCATTCATGTTTATAAATATTTAAAGGGTGAGTGTCACGAGGATGGAGCCAGGCTCTTCTCGGTGACAAACAATGATAGGACAAGGGGCAATGGACACAAGCTGGAACACAGGAGGTTCCACTTAAATTTGAGAAGAAACTTCTTCTCAGTGAGGGTGACAGAGCACTGGAACAGGCTGCCCAGAGAGGTTGTGGAGTCTCCTTCTCTGGAGACATTCAAAACCCGCCTGGACGCCTTCCTGTGCAACCTCATCTAGGTGTTCCTGCTCCGGCAGGGGGATTGGACTAGATGATCTTTTGAGGTCCCTTCCAATCCCTAACGTTCTATGATTCTGTGATTCTGTGATTCTGTGAATACTCTTTTCTAAAATATTCTGTCCCCAACCACCGACACCAATAGTAACACCTGCGTTTTCCTGAGTACTATCATTAATCTTTTACCAAAATGCAGTAAAGGTCAGTGAAAGAATTAAGAGAAATTTTCTGTTCTTATTCCATGCACTAATCAACACGTGGAGGCATCTGATTGTGTCTCAGAAAGTCTTTGTTTCCTTTTATATATAATATGCATAAATATACATATATTTATATATATAAAATATATATAAAAACATACGATACATACTTGAGTTTATTTTATATCTTCTTGGAACCTATGAATTATAGTGATCATAGTCTAGTGGTGTGAAAACCTCTGGAAGGAAAGAAAAAGAGGAATGGCTGAATGTGTAACACAGTGTTGATTCTCTCTTCCTCCTCCCGTATCAGCATCAGCCTAGATGAAAGATATCCATTTTCATGTTAGCGCATAGATACCATGTTTGCTTTCAGAGAAAATCAAATATCCTGTAGCTTTTAATCAATTGTTCTCAATACCAGTGGCAAGGACTGTCTTGATGTATTGTTTTTTTTTCTGTTTTATAATTTCACAAAAGATAAGAAGTGTTTAATTTCTGTGTTTTAGTCAGAAAGAATTAAATATCTTAACTGTTTTGTGATCAGGCATAAAGCAGTAAGAAGATGTTTCTGAACCCATATTCCACATGCTGTTTTCAAAATAAAGTATTTATCTGGATTTCAGAACCCATCTCCTGTTATGCTATGAAATGTCAAAGTATTGTTGGAGAAAAGGACTGCATGATTGTAATCCATGTGCGATCTGACATCTATGGCACCAGCAGAGTTCAATAATCATCTAGAAGTCCCAGATATGGGTGAAAATGTGATCATCAGAAATCTTAGAGGTTATAGGAGGCTGATATAGTAATGTGATGGGCAAAGAAATGAAATTATATGGGCTTAGAGTGGCGCATGCATATTTACTGCCTTCTGTGCATAATTTCAGTTAGAAATTGAATTAGTAACTTCATATTTAAATTGCTAGGACTTAAGACTCTTCTAATAATTCCATCATAGTTGACATGTATCATTTCGTATCTCTCAGAATGACTAGCGAAAAACATTTTTTGCAAAAACTCTGATGTTAGAGAGTACAAGACTTTCATTTGTCATTCCTCATACCAAGTTTTGAATATTTTATGGATTCATTCAGGAATTGGATGTCTGCTTTAGAATGAATAATTAAAAATAATTCTAAAATAACTGTCTTTGGGGAATAGGTCTCTCACTGAACTAAACAATTTCTATTCATGTTCTTAATATTATTTCCCTGTAATTTCCTGACCTGATCTGCAGTATATTCTTGTATATTTCAGGAAAGAAATATATGTCAAACCATCATGATGGGAAATAAAAATACTGATACTGTAAGATTGACACAGAGAATTTAGATGACTAAGCAGTAAAAAAAATCCCTTCTTTCCACAAAACTAGATCTTCCTTAAATTTTCATCAAGTCTGAGGGTCATTTTAATCCCTCCTTTAAGAAGTTTGTCTGGTTTAGACAGACAATAAATCACTGTAGTCTGGAGTTTGCCAGAGACTTTTAAAAAGATTATTTTCCTGTCTAAATATGTTGAATGATAGGAAGAGTTTTGTGGAAATGTACCAATCTCAAAGGAACTTTAAAAGGTGATGAAAAAGAGCTTTTTCCCATTAAGAATAGTGTATTCAATATTTAGGAATATGAAGTAGGCAAAAGTGTAATTTAGAATGGATTTCTGTGAGTACAAATTTTTATTTTTTTACTATTTTTTAATTGTATTTGGAAATAACTGTTGTTTACTGGCATCATGACTTTTACTATATAACTGTGTAACTAAACCATCCAGTTTTACTGCTTATTTCTGTAGCATTCCCTAGCTGGCTTGGGCAAGCATTTTCCTAAAGGATACAGCTTACTTAGCAGCTCAGGGGAAGATATGATGGATTTCAATTCACTTCAAAGCCTGTTTTTCTGTTGCTTGAATAAATATTGAGGATTAAAAAAGTATTCTGTGGGAAATATATACACTTTTAAATCTAGAGAATATAACTGACAAAAAATCTAAGCATATATTTTGCCAGGCCCTGACAATGATGACCATAACAAAAAATGTCTGAGTTAGATTTTGTTCTGGTATATAAAATAAATAGGACATACTAGAAAGAGGGTCAGACAACTAACAGATATAGCAAAGTAATTTTTATGGAGTTGTTAAATTGAAAAAAAATTGAAGTTTTACAGGCATTTATTGCAAATTGATCTTGCATATCACAGATCACATTCTCAAAACATCTCTGAAAAAAAAAAATCCTAATTGGATGAACTGTAGGGATACAGCAAGATTTCAGGCTAGTGACAGATACTCTGAGATTTCTAGGCTGCTATCTTTGCTGCAGTTTGATTATTCTAACCCTGACAGAAGAAACAGAAAGACACAGAGACAAGAAAAATGTGGATTTGGAAAAAAATTGATGTGACTGGCCAGAAATCACATTGTATAAGGAGAGGTCATAAATCTTTTTCTTTATTTTTCTTTCTATCGTGTCAGTCATAGTAATAGTGAAGTCTTCAAAAATTTGAACATAGTTTGAAGTCAGCAACCAAGCAAAACATTGGATATCTTCATTTTTTCACTTTTAGCTGTATTTTAGAATGCTGTGGGTAGAAATAAGAGTTCTGTAGTGTTTTTTCTAGTGTTTTGAATGTCATGTTTCCCAATTTTAGATTTCATTGAAGGTCAGAGGTTTTCCTACAAATTTCTCCAGAGAATTTTAATGTTATGTGTCATTTGATCTGAACCACTTTTCATCAGCTTGTGATGGCATTTAAAATGCAGATCAAACCTGACAAAGAAGTGTTGGCTACATCACTTGGGGTTTTTGTTCAAATCTGAAAATAAAGAAAATACTTAGTAACTCAAACAAAATTTAAATTGAAGTATTTAAACCACAGAATTTATATTTTTAATATTCTTAAACAATAGAAACTGAAGCCAGATTTTGTAGAACTGTGGAGGAAACAAGTGTGTACTTCTCTCTTGCTTTTAGTTTCACTACAACATCCAGTTACTGAAATTAATGGTCATCTAAATGATCCACATGTAGAAGTATGCATTAAGAAACAAGCATTTAGCACAAAAAAGGGTTCTTAGCATGATGCCTGATGGTACTGTGCTTTTTTTTGTAGTAAATGCTTTTTATATCCAAGAATAAGTTTTGGTGTTTGCTTTTCTAAGAATAGAAGCCATAGATATAGTCTTTTTTAATGTTTTATAGTAGAAAAATAATACACCTATTATTGTATCTATGTCTAATACATGAGTATTTTTAGAAAGGCCATTTTCCATGCACAGAAAGGATTTATAGGACACAATTCTTACACAAGTGACAACATATTATTAAAAAAACAAAACCAGATTACTTCTATTACGGTTATAAAATCACCATGGATTAATGGAATAATAATGAGCAAATAAAGTTGATTCCAAAAATATTTCTATACAAGTTGAGAAAAATATTATTTAAAGTTAATGTCTTTCCACTTGAACTTACATGTCTGTCTGTAAAATAAGGCAGCATAATAGCTGTATGGAATGTTTTTGTCTTGCTGCTTAATAAAACATGAAGTATATATAGGGAAACTGAATACAACTATGCTAAGCTAAAAATATTTAAATTATGAGAAAAATCTGACTGCATAGAGTTCCTGTATACAGAAAACTACAGAAAAAGCTTAGGATTTTATTTCTACACAATTCCAGAAGACAGTAAAAGTGAAGACAGTACCTTTGAGTTGCTTTGTTATACTAGCAAAAATCCTCCTAAGATAAAAAAGACTGGATTATGTTGGAAAGTTATGGTCATTCATGATCTGAATGGATGCATTGCCTTCATATATGAGCTGATTCAATGAAAAGTTTAAGACATCAAGGACAAAAGTTTTTTCATTTAAGATATTGAGAGAAGGAGTACTCCAAGTGTTCAGTCACAATGATTTTTGGTATGTCTTGGTGTGTCATAGAGTCTGCTGTGGCAGTTTGTGCAGCAGCCAAAGGGAGATCCATGTGCCAGAAGTTTAAGTGGTGAAAGATAAAATTTTCCACTTCTTTTGTCTGTCATTTGAGTTCAATATCATTACCTTCTTCAGATCCACCTGCACACATTGTAAGTCATTTGACACTGAGCAAAAAAAATATCTATATATACATATACCTGATCTACTTTGCAACTTGAGAGGTTATTTATGAAAAGTTGAAAGTGCACTGACAGTATAGAACTGAGAGAGGATTAACAAGTATTCAAAGTGTCCATGCAGATACAAAAACTTTCTATTATTTGTCCTCATATATATTATCTAGGACAGTCCAGCTTGACATAGGGTTTAGCACCTACCTTCCAGCAGATCGTACCACTTTGTTACTATTATTTTATTAAATATATACTTATCTAGCCAGAGATGCTATCAGCTATTTTTCTTAGCAAAAGGTTAGTCTTACTAGCAAGTGATATAGGTGATTGGATAAAACTTTTTGTCATGTTTTCATAAAAGATATCCAGCACAAGTTTGAAATAATTATAAAATTAAAAAAATGCATTCATACTAAAAGGCAATAGACTAATGAACTCTGTTACTTTACATAATTACTGAGTCCTGTATGAAAGTCACACATGTAAGACACTCATGATATCTGTATCTTCAAACAGTTAGTGGAAATATATTGTGAAAGCTGATGGTCTTGTTTAGCTAGAACACAGCATCTTCTGCTGAGCATCCTGTGATCGGGATACACAGATTCAAAGACCAAAGCACAGAGAAAATCCTGAGACCTCTTGTAATCTGTTCAAGCTTCAGTTTTCCTATTGCAGTAAAGACAGCAAACTCAATTTTAGCTAGTTCCTTTGGTACACGTAAGGGTGTATCTTAATTAGTAGATGGCATTCATGGAAAATGAATATACTGGTCGAAGCAGTAAAGGTTGAGGGCT
>NW_010168320.1:0-2256 GCF_000695765.1 Mesitornis unicolor
GGAAACCTGGGTTCTGCGTCCTCCTCTTCCTTCCTCTCTTTTATTTCCTTCAAACTGACCTTGTTGTGCTTCAAAGCTGTTCTTCTAGGGCCCCACTCTTTTCTCTGCTGCAGGTCTCTTCTGGTGGTTATGGAGATCCCAGCTCTCTCTCTCTTTTTTTCAGTATGAAGCTGCAGTAGGACTTAAGCTTAAGTTGTGGTCAGGGCTGGCTAAGGCCTCCCAGGCAAGGCTGAGGCTGCGCCACCCGCACCTGGGGCTGCGCTGGTCAGGGCCGGTGCCAGAGAGAGAGCGAGACATGCCCTGTACCCCCCTTAAATACATAAATTCGCAGGGGTGCTGATTGGCTTGGCCCTGGTCAGAGGTGGATCTGACAAAGGCAAAAGGAGAGCTTTTCAGGTAGCTTCTTAAAGGGCCATCTCCATAGCCCTTCCACCTTTAACAAAGACACAACCAAAAACCCCATCACAGAAAAACCCAATACACTAATTAATAAGTATCACAGACAGTATTGGAACTATTTTGCTACTAATTAACTAATAAAACACATATGAACTGTTATGCTATCACTCAGTAGTTGTTTGTTGTCTTTAGATACCGCTTCAGTTTATCAAGGCTATGAAAGCTAGAATACAAGACCCAAAAAGTCAGCAAATGCACATCTAATTAAAACCAGACACTTTTCAATCCTTCTCAATTTTAAATAGGAAAAGATTACAGAAAGAAGAGGATTAGAGGGAGGAAAAACATCTTTCACCCTCCATGTCACACAAAAAGGAAGAACAGCAGTGCTGAACAACTTGAATTTCACTGGGATAAATGGTAATGAATTTACTTATCTATGAAACATTTCCACCTAGTGCTAACTTGTAATGCCTCTCGAAATGAGTGCAAGCTGACTACAAAGGACCTTAATTCCTGGGAAAAGGAAAGGGATAATGCCAGAATAAAGGGCATCAACTTTTTCTTTGTTTCCAGTGACAAAGTCAGTGCAGAGACATGCTAGAGGCTGTAATCCAGAAGGGTAAACAAAGCCCTTGCTTGGTATTAATTAAAAGGCTTCAAAACATGAGAAGTCTTAGACACTTAAAAAGAAAGCTTTAATTGGATTAACTACTGAACAAATTTCAAGTTTAGATTACTTGTTTTTAAGAAAAAAAAATATGGGGAAATGGAAGTTTCATTTGCAATAGAGGAGTTAAAAGGTAAAGTGAAATTGAAAAACATAATATATTCCCTGTGTTTATTATGTCTTTGGATTAAAATAGCTTGTGTATGGTCTTGGCTGTCCAGTAAGTAATATACTTAGCTATGGTTGGCACTGAATTGTTTGGGGGTGTGGATGAGGAGTTTTGGTCTTTGTCCAGCAATCTTTTCAAAGTGATAATATCCGCGAACAAATGCATTCTTTGTGATGGTTACCAAAATGACTGTACCCTAGTCTTTGTAGTGGGCAAATTGAAAAATATTGATTTGGATCTGAGCTTGAGAAAGTCAATCTAAGCAGAGTTTAGATCTGAAATTCTCATTCATCCACCTGGATGGATAGAACCACTTGCTCGGTTACAACCAAAGATTTCTTTCTCAGAATAGAGAGATAAATATTTTTTCTGTTACAATGAATGGATTCCTGTTTAAGGGACTGCTATATCATTGGAAGTCAGAGTGCGGACATTCTGTGTTGTGGGAAGTCTTGTGGCAACAGCAGAATATTAGCGCAGGCTGTCTATTGCATGGAGAACTGGAAGCCCACAAGTACTGTCTCTAAACAAGACTTTAGACACTGCCCTCCAAGATCTGAAATCTCAGAAAAGTTGTTTGCTTTGTACTTGGAAATAGTATTCTTAGTGTAGCAGGCAAAGGCATATCTTTAAAAAAAAAATACAGTGATGTCTTTACTTAAGTGTTCACATACCACGTTATTTTACTTAGGAGAAACTTTGGTGCTTGCAGTCTTAAATGTGACTTGAACAGGAGCCAACAGAAGCAAAGAGCAATTTTTCACAACTGCCTGGAGTATGAATGGCTGGGTAATAGAAAGCACAAACTCTGCGTGATTGGTATTGAGTCAGTGCTGATGGGCACAGCCAAAGCAAAACTTGAGTGAGTGATGAGGAAAGCCAGCCTCCTACATGAAGATGAAAGTTGAGTCCTTCACGTCTTTTTAGGAATCTGAAAATAGAAACCATGTTTAACTATCAAAATGTTCAAGTATGAAAATGTGTCTTAAAGCCAATAGAATCAAAATGAGGCATTCCT
>NW_010168320.1:2287-14568 GCF_000695765.1 Mesitornis unicolor
GATAAAGAGGAAGAGAAAGCAATTAAGGAAATCTGGTAATACTGTGAGGAAGGATTGAACACTGCTTCTCTTCTGGTAGCTTAGTTTGGAATGGCACAGAGGTTTTTAAACATACCTTAGTTGATTTCACTGTATAAAATATTTAATGTATATAACTCCTTAATGTTCTAGAACAGGACTTCCATTTGTGCTTTGAAGGACAGGATGAGCCCTTCTCAAACATGAAGTGCAGTGTACATTTAGCAAAAGCCAGAGATAACTTGTTAAGACAGGATAAGTCTCTGTCCTTTGATGGGAGTTGAGTTCCCATGGATTGCTTTCAGGAGGTGAGTTCCAGTAAAAATCTGGTACGTGATCATTCTGCTCCCTAATTGATGTCATGCAGATAATACTACTGAAGGAGTAAATTGATGTTATTTAGTCAAGAAATGTTAATGCACAATAGCTATGTCAGCACACTGAGTAAAATTAAGGTAGGTTAGCAGAGCAATACTGACGATGTATGGCTTTTGTATGAGATCTATAAACCTGTTAGTACATCTGACTGAAATACAGCTACTGGTACTTAATAAATATATATCTCCTTTCTAAAGTGATTATTGGGTGAATGAAGATAACTAATAGCACTGTATCTTGATTATATTTTAAAAGAACTTATAAAAATGTGCTGCTTGCTACCTTAAAATGAAAGCAAGAAATAGTGCTTGTTACATGTCCAGAGATTACTTTAAAGCCAGAAGGATGTTATAACAGTGTTCTGACCTCTTCTACAATGAAGCCATGGAAGTTCACTAAGTATTATTTTAATTTTTTTGGTCTCAGGACCGTTGCTGTTCTGAGTGTGAAGGCTTTGAGAGATGGCATTTAGGGTGGTTTTGGTTTTCTCTGTAAACCTTTGCACTACATAGCTGGTCTCCATTTGTCTACTGGTTGCCTTCCCTTCTTCAGTATAAGAACTGTCTAGCATCAGAATGTATTTTTGTATGCAGAACTTTAACTTCATAATCAAATCTCCTTAATGAGATCATTGATAAAGTAATCCAGATCATTTAATGTTCTCTTCCTGCATGGTTAGGCTTTTTCAGTATGGCTGATGTAAATTATTTTCTGAACATTTTAGGGATTTTCAGAAAGCTTCAAGAGCAGAGGTAGAACTGGAACATCATTTGCACAGCTCTCATTAAAGCCCAGATAATGGACTAATATCTCCTTATCTAGCACCGATGTCCCCCTATTTAAGTACCTGCTGATTTTATGGTGTCGCTATTAACATCATTTTGCCATAGTTCTTTTTCAGGTATTTTCCAGTATGACTCAAAGTTGAGGTTTTTTGATTGGTGGGCTGTTCGTTTTTGTTTTATTTGTTTTTGTTTTGGTTTGTGGGGGGATTTTTTGTTATTTAGTTGGGGTTTTTGTTTTAATTTGTAAATCCTTTTCTAACTTGTATGTTTCTTAGGTGTACTTCCTCCACTGAGTAGTTTTGGGTTATATTCTTTATTACCAGGTAGGAATTTTTGCATTTCATTTTGTTTACAAGAGATGCATGCAATAATTTTTAAAGACAGTACTTTTTAAATCTTCCCTTTTTCTAGAAACAATAAAACTTTTCGGTTGTTGGTTTGGTTTTTTTCCTTTTTCTTTTTTTTTTTTTTCCAGATTCCTCTTCTGTTTCCTAAATTTCACTGTGAGGCATGTGGAAAAATTCTAACACATTTTAGATCTTGAAGGGCAATGTCAAATCTTATGAAGATTGTAATGCTGTCTTACACATTAGGCTGAAGTTAGTGCTGCTACCAGCCTGATGTCTTTCCATGCTTAGATACATTTTCATGCAGTTTTTGGTGTTTGTTTTTTTTTGAAGCTGTGTAAAACTTATACAGATTGATGTTATCATTTCTTGAAAATACAATTTCAGAAGGTCTATTTAAGCTGTAAATAACTTTGAATGTGAAATGAGAATCTGAGTATTTTTATTTTGTTCAAAAACTCAACTGAATTAATTTCAAAAAAAGAAAAAACACTCTGGTTTCTCTTGTATGGAAAGTTCTAAAGCATCAATGAAGTAATGTGTAATCTCAGTTGAAAAAGAATTTGGAGAAAAGTTCTCAGAATACCACCCAGTAATAAAAATCTCCCTAACACCGTTCTTGGTGCAGTTCTTAAATGTGACAGTCTACTGTTTACAGAGCTTTGTTTTGACCTTATTCAGCATTCATAAGTATACTCTTACCATCTTTTTGTATGGCTCAATTGGACTCTTTACGTACTTGCTCTAATGTCTGTGTAAATACAGCTGATCATGGGTAGATTAACCTGGTAATCTTGGCTACTTGGACTTTTTTGTCAGTACATCATTTGCCTCTGATGTACTTCATGGTATCCAAAGTTTTATCGTGAATGCGGGGGGTGAAGAGGAAACAACCAATCAAAAATCTCAAAACTTTAATGGTTTTATGGAATTGTGACATCTTTCTTGACCAGAACTGAAGCGTACATACTCACATGATTATTATTAATAAAAAACCTAGACAACCAAAGAACACTGAAACAAATGTTTATCCTTTAGAGTCTGATTTTTCTGTCTTCCAAAACGGATTTAGCTAAAGCTAGGGAAATCTCCACTGTCAAATGAAATAAATTAAACTTTGCCATGAATTTGTAATCATACTTGAAAAACAAGAAAGCTTTATTTAGCAGGATTAAAATTGTGTTATTGAGATCAGGATTAATAATGTATTTGCATCACAAAAAAAAAAATCTCATCTACACCGGCATTTTATAACTGCTTAAAGAAGTTGCTAGCTCAGAATTTAAGTTTGATGAACAGTAACTGCTTTATTGATTTATTTTCATAACTAAAAGCAATACTGTTCTGCTCTTTTACTGTCATAGTGCCACAGATGTCTGTTGATACGAAGAAGTATGTCATTCCTTTCATTTTACTCTTCATGCCACCACTTTCCATCTTTAACTTTCAGCTACCTGGATATTTCTGCAAAAAAGTAATCTCTGTATCACTGTTCTTTTTAACATTATTTTGATTTTTTTCCTCTAAATACATAAATGCAAAATGGAACTCTTATTAGTGGAAATAATAGGGAAAAATATGTCTTAAGCTGATATGCTGAAAGAAAAATGCTGTACAGACTGCCACATTGTAGCTGTACAGGGTTTTCATTATTTTATTCCTTCATGCAACCCAAGAGATAGGGACCATTTCAGGTGCAATAAACAATCTCTCATGTAACCAGAGCTGTGGTTTAGTGTATGTAAGAGCTATAAAGATATCCTCTATTGGAAAAGAAATGTTGTATCAGGAGTATTTCAGTTAATGTTTCTTTCTTCCATGTTCACTATCTCTTATAAATGAATATTGCTTCTTTATGCTGTACCTCTTTTTTTTTCTTTGCCACTGTGTATACTAAATTATCTACTATATTTCTGTAGAAGTTCTGAGATGTTTACAAGTTATTCATGCTTTCTTTTTCTTTTATTGACACATATATTTATTTGTAAGAGTAGGGGAAGAGAGAATGCAGGATGGTGAGTTCCTCTTTAGCGAAAAAGGTAACGGCCTGACATTCATAGCTGTTGAGATTTCAGTAACGCTTTTCCCTTTTTTTTTAATGTATTTGCTGAATCGTCTACAGGACTCGATTAGTCAGATTAGCAGATTTCATTTATGGAGAGAAGGATGACAACATTTCAAAATGTGTTTCTCTTTTTTTCCATTCTGCATCTGAGACACCCGCTTTATGCGAGGGATGGAAGTACAGCTTTGCCCAGATCCCAGAGAAGCTGTGTCTGAAAGAGCCTGAATAATGACACTAAAATCCAGATGATGTCTGGAGTGATAGAAGGGATGGCGTGTGCTGGTTAGTAAGAAGTCAGAACTGAATCTTCTGATTTAGAGTAAAGAAGCCCTTGAGAGCAGGGAGGAGGTGAGCTGCTTGGGCCATAGCTAATCCAGGGTACCCTGGAGGACCGGGTTGTTTCCTTGGATCAGAGAGGGGCAGATACTCCGATAAGTGGTGGCTTGGTGAGGAGGAAAGTCTCTGCGAGTAGCAAAACATCAGTCTTCCCTCAAAGGCCTTGCATCCACGGAGTGCTGTGCCAGGATTGGTGACAAAAGAAATGCTGTTTTCATGCTTATGCTCAGATTTCTGTTATAAACTAAAATGTCAGTGTTGGATAAAACTAAACAAGAATCACTTGTGTAAGTTAGCATCCAGGACGATACCTGCTACATATGATTTCTTGTATGAAATTTCTGTCTCTTCCTTTTTTTGTTTTCTCTTCTCCTGGCAAGCTGATGCATGGTTTGTTCACTTATATTTTCCTGCTGTATTGGACAGTGTTGTTGCTGAATGCTGAGGATGATTTCTCATCCTACAGAAATTGTCAGGCTTTGTTTTATTCTGTAATGGGAGTGGTCAAATACCTTTAAAGAAATCTGTGACAAAACCAAGCCATGAGCCAGGCATATTACAGCACAGTTAATAACTTGGCTATTAGGTTTGTAATATGGGATATCTGGGTTCCCAAACTGCTTACACAGAAGTCTAAAGAAACTGGGGAAAAAGTATGGCTTTTTCTGTGGAATGGCTTGAACTTCAGTTTCTCCTAGCTTAATTGAAATTCTTTGTGTGGAGTGACTGAGAGCAAGATAGCAGCAGTCATAGCCTCCTTCAGCTACCAGAAGTGTCGTATTGGACCTAAACAACCAGTCAGCTGATGCAACTGATAGGTGATAGTGAAATGTTTTTCATTTTTGAAAAAACTCATCCAGTTTGAAGGCTGGTGAGAATGTTTGATTACAAAAGTGTCAACAAGCATTTTGAGCCAGATGGAGATATCAGTTGCCTAATTATTCTTATAAATTAAACCATGTGAATATGGGCTTAAATCATTAACATTAAGGGTTACATTCATAGGGTACTGTAATAAGATTTCTGTATCACTTACCTGCCATTTAAAATATGTGCAATAGATCTTCAGTGGGACGCACGTAACGTGTTATTTGCCTTATGTTATTTCTCTGTGGGTGAGATGAAATAAACTTTTGCTTATTATATATGAAAGCTTGCCATTAAACTAATTTGATCCCTTGAGAATCGGGAAACCATTCCTGAGTTCAGGACTTCAAACCTGGCTCCTGTAGTTGAACTTCTGGAAGGATGAAACCAGTCTGTGAAGGATGTGGTGTTTCAGAACCGTCTTGTGTATTTATGATGCTTTAGAAATCAGAAGGTGCTTGGGAAAACAGTCTGATGCACAGCTTTTGCATTACCCTGGGAGGCTCCATGAACTTGGCCAGTGTTGCTTAGTGCTGGTAGGCATCATTGGGAGCCAGCTCCTTCCTGTTCCTGATGCCTAATTAAAATGTTTCTTCTTAAAACCATAAAATTACAATTTTGTAAGACAACAAGCATTTGTATGCCTGAATACTCTATTATTATTCCCCCTCTCTAGCCACTAAACAATAGCAGGGCAGGACACAAGGTGAAACGTGAATGTTTTCAGTCAAGGTTAGGTGGTCCCTTGATTGCCAGTAGTCTTTAAAGAGCGGTCCTGAAGAGCAGTGCTAGTACTCTGTGAGTTGTTCCTGTTTATTGGGGTGAATTCATCTGGCAGTAATGCGCATTTTATTCTATTTGATTCCTATTTTTTTTTCCCATAGAATTGCGACTCTGGATTCTCAGGAGCTGGTTTTGTTTGTTTGCTTTAGCCTTTTATGTCAAAGCACTTCCTCATTGAGCATCCAGGGAAATATTAAAAATAGTAAAGTTCTGGCCAGCAGATACATCCATACATTATTGAATTCATACTGTGGACTTAAAATATAGCCTGGGAGAAAGAATTCATCTCAGTCAAACTGTTCTTACTTACAGATGTGATATTAATGATCATTGTGTCTGCAGCATCTCTTAAATTATAAACGGTATCGATGATGAATTAAGATATTAACATTGTAAATTAAGTAATTAGAGTATGCATGTAATAGATATTTACAGGTATGTCCTTTGGAAGAGTATTGTGGTGTTCTTTTTATAATTTTAATGGCTTTTAATATTAATTATTTTTAGTGACAAGGTCTTATATGGTAGTATTTTAGAAGGTTAGAAAAAGATAATTAATCCTTAGCTTTTTTTGTGGCAGATTTGTTTGTGTGGAAACAAACTACAGTGCTCTGCCTTGAATGAGAGTAGAGGGCGATTTAAGGGTAAGGGGACTGGCGATTAATTTTCAATATGTGAAAAAAATACTAGATTAAAAAAAGTGCTTGTTTATTGTAATCATTTTACTTCACCTTCTCAAGTGGAGTATTGTTAATAAGGTTAATCTTTTCTTATCTTTTTTTTCTTTTAAAAAAAGACACAACCTTGTTTTCCTTAGAGTAGAGACAATAACAGGTACAAGCAATTTCTCTTTAGAAATGAGCTGAAAATTAACAAAGTTGGACACTTGAGTTTATAAACCTGGTGCTGCCCAAAGGGATACACTAAAGGAAGCATATAACTGCTTTCTTTAGAGAACTTCGAGAGACTCTTAAAGGCATCATTCTGATCACCAAAAATAAAATAGAGGAAAAGACCATGATAAATAGGACTGAGCTTTTCAGTGTCTGAAAGTACCAGTGATAGTGATTAGGGGCAGATGTTACCTGTGAAGGAAGGCCATCAGCATTCACTCTACCACTGAAGGCCTGGGAAATGAGCTAAAAGATATTTTCTTTAATTAATTTGAGAAGTCTTGTAACAAATCTTAAGGTGTGTGCCCTAAGAATTATTCTTGTAGCAGCAGATCTGGCCCTGGAAACTGAGGTCTGCAAAAGAAGGATCTGTAAGTTGTTACAAGTGTTGTTAATGTAATCATACTGTTAAGCAAAATGAATGCAAAAAAAGGAATGTTATTTCTCCTCTTACGAGCATTCCAAGTATCGATGGGTTTGCAGAAGTGGGATTACTGTCAAACACATCGGCAGTAGACAAGTGTCCTTGATAGATCAAGGGTTGTAAGGTATGTGGCCCTGAAAGGGAGATTTGTAAGGAGAGAATGGAGAACCCTAGAAGAAGACAGTTGAAAACAAGCATAAAGAAGGTGTGACAACTGGGACAACTATGCAAAAATAATTTTGAGGCAGCATGCATCAAGCAGTGTCTCTCTTCCACTATATATCTTATGTTAAGTAATGTGATACAACTGGAGAACAGTCAGTGATAGGTGCCTGATATAACTCTTTAACTTAATGACGAATGTGGAGCAAGATAGCTGTATTAATGTTGAGAGTGTTGCAGTGTCAGCGTGAGATTGAAAACATACAAAATACAGAAATAAGTAGGAATAATTTATTTGCAAAAATACAGATGTATAAAGATTGAAGCAGTATGTTAGTGAGTACCTTAATAGTGAAATAGGTAAAGTGGGAAGCTGCTTCCCAGGTGGTCGAGTCATCTTTGGAAGAACTGTCATTTTGGAAAGATTTAGGAGACCTTCAGAAGGCTTTGGTAGTAACGAACTGAATTTTTCAAACCAAATTACAAGTAACTTTTGATGGTGTGGAAGTTTGAACAAGATTAATTGCCTGATTGACAGAAGAAACTTCAACGTTTTTCTTTTCAGATAAATGTAGTTATCATATTCAAAATATTATTTTTAATCACAGAAAAAAAATACTATTACTTAGTTGTTTGGTTTGGTTGGTTGTTTTTTAACAAAATGAGATACCACAAATTTAAACTCCAAGAAATTATGTGTAGTGGAGAAGATGCAATAGAAAACTGTAGTTTTTCCAGTGAAAAAGGAATTGTAGCAAATGCAATAAAATCCAGTCAGCAAGAGGCAGAGCTGGAGAGAGGATGATGATGATGATGATGAGTGTCTCTTAGAGAGCTATCTGTAACTTGTGGTCTGCTGTTTGGGATGGGGGTGGGAAGGGCAGAAAGCTGGTGTCAATCAACACCTAAATTGCTACAGAGTGGCTTACCAAAATGGAGCAATAGAAGTCCTTGGATGAAAAGGATAGGACATGCACAGTCATGAGTGAAGGCCTTGTGTGGTGGCCAGGGAAGAGAGGCATGAGGGACTTTATGGAACAAGAGTTATGTCTAACTATGCAAATAACATTCTTATAATCCATATCCTTCCATCCTTGATTTATGATTTGGTTATTGAAACAGCTAATACATCTCAGAGAGTTCTAATTAAATTAAATAACTTCCCAATTTGAAAATGTGGGAAAATGGGACAAAGCATACTCAGTTATTTGTCCAAGGCTTCATGAGGATTAAGGGGCAAAGCTTGGATTAGCTTCAGTCTTCTATATTTAACCTATTCTGTGTGTTTCTTCTTCCCATCAAGACCATAACTTGGGATAAAAAAATTACATAAAAGCTTCACTCCAGTTTTGTTCATTTTGGTTATGGGTTTTTGTTGGTTTGGTTTGGTTTTTTTAAATCTTGCAATATTTCTGATTGTTGGAATAAAGATAACAAGAGAACATGTATCATTCTCAGATTTTAGACTCTTTGGGAAAGTAAGGAATCTGAATTAGATTGAAATATCTTTCAAGTAAGCCAGTCCTTAAAGGAAATGGGCCAGACTTACTTGTAAGGTTTGTTTGGCTTCTGTGGTCACTGGTAAGGAAAGTTCTCCACAGCAGCAGGGGAAAGCTAAAAAGCTATAAACCACAAAGGTTGCTGTCTTGTGCTCTGGTCCTATCAGGTCTTTTGTTAGAGATGTAAGAGATTTTAGACACTCTTGTATCAGAGGAGACCTGTTCTCCTAAGACTTTACTCAGGAAATGGCTTGCTACTCACCAGTACTCAAGAACCTTAAGAGCCATTGAACTGACTATAGGCACAGACTGAGGCTCACATCATCTTAGGTCCCCAGACAGTCCCAGCAGTGCTCTTGTACAATTATTACTTTCAGTTAGACCTACAGAAACTATTGTCAAAGCCAAATTTTTGTGTAGAGTGTAACTACTCATTTCATGTGGAAGGTTTGGACCAGGCCCTTGCCTTGAGCTATGGGAACTCCACACAGCTTAGTTAGTGTAATAGGTAAAAGAAAAGCAGGCCTGAAATGCATCCAGATCATCTTCCCTAATCAGATAAGCTATAAAACTTGTGAAGTCCAAAAGTGAAGGCTCAGTAGCCAGTGAGTGAAAAGCAGCAGTCCTTTGTGTTAACTGAGCTCACTGGGGGCTGCTGGGAAAGTCTCAACCTTCACCTAGGAAGCGTGGAAAATCAACCACACTGTGGTGGGAAACTGTATTAAATATATCTTCCTGAGGATGAAAGGACCCAAAACTGAGAAGGGAGGATGCCCTATCACTGATACCAAACTCCTGGCAGTCACTCTAGCATAGTGATAACTTACAACCTGGCCCTTCCCAGTCCTTCTAGAGAGAAAACTGGTGCTGTTAATCACAGGACCTAGATAGACACTGGTAGGGTGAGGCTACATCAGAGGAAGAAATAAAGACTTGGAAGTATTTTAATAGTTATTAAAGAAGTTTATTCCATGTTACATAATTTGAACTATTAGACAGTTAAAACATTAATTGTACTAACAGAAGAGTCTCACCAGTATCCAAAATGTGTTTTATTTGACCCATTTTGTAACACTCCTATTAAGATCTCTATTTTACAAATAATTTCATTTTGATCTGTTGTGTAATATTAGTGTGCATGTGACTGGGAACAGAATGTGTCTGTGTAATTATAAGAATGAAATGAAATCCTGTGACCTGATATACTACTCACATCATAGATCTTGGTCTCTTCAGGTTGTTTTGCTCTGCATGTTACAGCTATGCTTTTTTTGATTTTGTGAATATTATTTTCTAATGGCCCAGTGGTGCACATCCAAAAGACTGCTATACAGAGCTCCCTGTAAACTATACACATACCTGCATAACTTTTAAATATCCTTTGCAGCCTAAGAAATCTCCCAGCCAAAATGAAGGTATCTTAATTTCTCAGACAGACAATTTGTCAACTGTAAAACTGAATTACTAGATGTAGCTAGTGAACGCAAACATTGGGTTCTTGTACATCATAACACCCAGCTGGTGACTGCCCCTTTCTATGCTAGCAGGTGCTTGAAAGAAGTGATTTTTGTGCTGCTCTTCAGAGAGAAGCATCTTTGCTCAGGTCAGCTCCTTACATCTTCCCCAGGACAGGATGGCATGGGGCCAGGTCACAAGTGCAGGGAAATCTGTTAACTGCATAAGCAAATCTTGTTGGTTTTGCTTCCTTGCACAGCAAAAAAGAAAGAGGAGCTTAGTGCTATAGTGCTCCTCCTCTTTTTTTTTAACAGTTCTGTAATTTGTAATGTTCTGTTCATTTATTTCCTACAAAATTTAAAGGTGATGCAGATGAACATAATCAATCCATTGACTGAAAGGACAGAGGAAAAGAAGCAACACTGATGGATTACTTCTTTTCTCTCTGCTTGCACTGCCTCACACCTATGAGAAGGGCTAAAAAATAACCTGTTCTTGTTGAAAACTTGAGAACTATTGGTATCTCAAAAGTAAAATCATTACAGATAAGCACGATTCTCTTAGTTGCCAGTTACTTAAATATTAGAAGTCTGATCCAGGCTTTGTCAATTTTATTTCTAAATAAATGCACTTTGAGTTAAGCTCTCTAAGTAAGAATTAACCTAGAAATGTGTCATGCTGGCATTATAATATTAAAAAAGCCTAAGTCACAACATGTGCTTGTAACATTGCCAAAAGCTGATGAAAATTTCACATAAATGAACAGTTACAAAATGTTACTTGTGTAGGAGGGCATTGAAGCTGCCAGTAACTGATAGGTGAAGCTGTGTGTGACATGCCTCTAAGAGTACAACAAAACCACTGATTCCCCTGGCACTGCGTGCTTTGGGGATGGGTGTGCAGAAGGCCTTGCCAAGGAGAATTTTAGCTTAGTGTTTTGTGTAGGGGTTTGATTGTATTTAACTGGTCTGATTACCAGCCAGTAAGGACTAGAAATTGGATCTGAGTGAAGCACTAGCAAGTGCTGAATAATTAGTTTCCCTTAGCATTTTTTTTCTTTTGACAAGTAGTGTATATAACAAAAGGTTTTTGTCTGTATTTGTTCTTATGAAATACCCTATTTTGTCTCACAAAGTGGTTAGAGTTTTGCAAGAAAAAAAAATCTGGACATGGAAATTGAGCTACTTCACCAATAATATACTACTATTATGCATAATATTTTTCTGTATGTATGCGCTCTCTCCTTATCTTGCATGATGGTTTGTGAGGCTATCTGAGATAGGACTGGGTTGGAATAGAAGATGCAGCTGACATATTGGGTGGGGTGGTCCTTTTGTGAGCTGTTTTCTAGCAAACACACAGCTGTAACATTAGTGTTAATTTACTGAAGTCACTGCTTGTTCCATGTAGTTGTTTATGCCTCAACAATGCAGTCCAATTACTTATTTATTAAAAAGCATCAATTTCTAAGAAATAGGACTACTTAAAAATATATTTTTAAAAGATTATATTAATAAAAGCCACTTTCTCTGGGTTAAAATAAAACCTAAACAACCTATTGAGATAACATATAATTACCTTCTACAGATAAATTTTTAGTTCTGATAACTCCTTTTATAGTGAGAAAAGTAAAGTGTTTATAATGCCGAGCTGAATTACTTGGAAAAGATGCTAACAAGGGAAGAATAATTTTAAAATGAAGCCTTAGAGAAGATAACACAATCTCTCAGGTTAAATGAAGCCTCATTAAATGAAAGAGACATATGAATGCAGGTACAGTAGTTGCCCAGTGGCCCATGCTGACAACTGGTAATACAAAGAGGCTATTTGGATTGTACGTGCATCAGTAGCTTTGATTTATGGCACTTGTTTACCTCTGCTTCAGGACTGATGGGTTTATGAGACAAAAATAAAGTTGAGGTTTTCATACCTGTGGCCTGTCTTTATGTTATACTCTGTAGTGATGCATTTGTAGAACAGAGACTCATAGCACCCATCAAGAATCAAAATACCTGTAACTACTTAATTTAAAAGGAGATTTAAAAAAGAGTCAGTTGTTTCTAACAAAGCATGGAATACAAAACGATACAATATTAGTGGTATTTGGGCTAAGTCATTTTTTTCCTAAAAAATTTTCTTTTCAGTGATATAACTACTTATGTTACTACAGTGTTATTCATGTGACAGCAAGTGCATATGGGAAATGTTCAAGAGGAGGGATTTCTTTCTCTCTTTCTGATGAACATGAAGTGTTTTCAGTTCCATTTCC
>NW_010168320.1:14599-20161 GCF_000695765.1 Mesitornis unicolor
AGAATTCTGGGATGTGTGCCTGGTGGTGCTGGTCTGTCAGGTTGGCATTGTTCTTGATTTGGTTTGAGTCTTGTTTGTTTTGTCCTAGGCTAAAACTTTCTTGGTTTCTTTATGGCAGGGGAAAGAAAACTCGAAAGTAAACTACCTTTTCAGTTCTTAAGAAGACTTATCATTTAACATTTATGGCCAGTGATGACATCAAAGTAGTGCCAGCAGTATTAAGAAATGTGTGGCATTATCTAATTTTGTAACACAGATTCTACTTACGTTTACGGGACCAGAGGCGAAAGCTCACTTCCTTCTTGCCATGTCACCATTCATACGGTGTCCCATATTTTGTCACTTCTGTCAGGATAGATAGCTGTGTGCCCTACGTACCCTGGAGTGTCCGTGCTTTGCTGTCTGCCCAGCTGCTGTTCCTGTGTCTGCCCTCTGGCTATATTGGGACTGATTTGAGAGTGCATTTGTAACAACTCTGCCTGGTTTTCTTCTCTTCAGACCTAGCAAAATATTTTACTTTTTTTTTTTAAAGTTACTACATTTTCTTTTTGAAAACATTGGGATCACTTAATTTAGCTGCCTGCAATGCTACATAAGAATGCTTCCAAACAGAATGGTCATGCTTAATAGCTATCTCATTTTAGAATTTATGAAAAAACTCTTGGAAACACAGATTGTAAATATTGTAATAGAAGTTATTTTCTGGAGAATCTGTGTGTCTGTCTTAGAGTTAAGCGAAATCTAAAGCTATTATTATTTTGAGAAATTTTTTATTTTTAAATAGTGTGGGTATTTTAAAGCTGCTCAAGTGTTTTAGGATAGTGTTCATATTTGGTTTAATTTCTGTTTGTGTACCGAATTAAAAAGATACAGTGCAGGTTGGTTTGATATTTTTGGTGTGGTTTTTTATTTGTGGGTTTTTAGGTTGTTGTGGGGTTTTTTGGTTGTTTGTCTGTTTTGGTGGGTTGGTTGGTTGGTTGTTTCCTGTGGGAACACCTTTAGCTATGAGGAAACTTTCTCACACCTAAATTTCATCTTCCCCTCTTTAAAAGTAACTTGAACAGGGTGATGGAATTTTTCTTTAAACTATTACTATTGCAATCTCAAATACTAGTTCCAATGAAAAAGCCTGAACACCACAAGGACTCAGGGTGTTTGATTAGGGCCTGGCATTCCCTAATGCAGTAAGGCAGACTCCCCTGGGCTGAGAGCAAGTGGGGGAAAATTAAGCTCGCATCAAACAGCATAAAACTAAAGTAAAGGAGAATGAAAAGAGTAAATCTACATGAAAAGGCAGTGTTGCCTCTTCACCCGCAGGTGTAGTTATTAAATACTGGTCTATCGTTTATACTAAGTTCCAATCAATAGCCTTATCTCTCTGACACTTCATGTACTTTGTAACTTTCTTATGAAAGTGATGTGGTGATACCAGGTTTGTGATGTCCTTTTGCGTGTCAGACTACCCGTGAAGTGTGGGCTGCAGGATGGGCTGCTATTCCAGTAAAAACAGGCTAAATTTGGCAGAAATCTTCAATTTCATTTAGTGATTCACATGGTGCCAACAATAGCAACATATATATAGAATAATAAATACTGAGCAGCAGTCGTGTCAGCAAAAGCAACTGATTCCAAATGGTACCAGGGCAGATTTAATTCCTTAGTTAATATGAAGGCATCATGGCACTAATATCTCTCTATTACAGTATTTAATTAAAGTTATCTAAAGCTCTTCAGTGTAAACACTAACCATGACAAACATGAACCCAGCAGAATAATCTTATCCAGTGTGAATTTTGGGAACTTAACACTGGGACTTAGGGCAGTGTCATGCTGTCTTGTAGTATTGTGTTGGCATCATTCTTACCATAGGATTTCATTTTCGGAAAATAATAGTGAATGTATACAGAGAAAACAGCTTTATCCTGGTCTTGTAGCAAATTTAGATGTCAACTTGCATACATTGACACAGTTATGATTCCTTTACTGTAGAGTGGGGAAAACTATATCAGTAAGAATTGGAACTCAAAAGTTTCTCAGTAGAGTGGTAATTCCCTTGAAAGAGTGAAGATTTAAGATGACTCTTCCCTCCGCCCCCCCCCTTCCACCTCCCAACATCCTCTGGTTGTTTTCCTTCCAAGAATAAACTTTTCTCTTAAGTTTAGTGACAGAACAATTTTTCATTTTATGTAAACTGTATTCTAGTAGGATATGGAGTGGGAAACTGAAAAGCAGGATCATGAGCTCATGGCCAAGAACTGGCTGCTGTTTTGCCTCGCTATTAGAGAATCTTTGGCTGTTTCCTTGCTATTCCATATAATGTTCATTTTTAATACATGTAAATAGTTGAAAGGCAAATAATAACACTGTGTGCTAAGAAATGCCTTGCACATCAGCCCATTACTGGAAACTTTCTTTAACCTAAGTTTACTCAGCCGAAGCAAATGAAACCAACCAGTTTGTCAGTGCTGCTGAAAGTAGATCTGATACTTACTGGGCATTGATTTCTCTGCCTGCAAGCATAGGTAGGAAAACTGGCGTAAGACGTGGAGGAATGGCAAATTACCTAGTGAATAATTTTGCTGTTGCTCAGCTTTATGTTTTGGCTTTCAAAATGTATTTCATGTTTTCACTACCATTTCTTTTCTTGTGTTCCTTGCTCTGTAAACCCAATTAAAAGTGCTGTAGCACACATAGTACACCCTCTTGCCATTTTGAAGAGTTAGTCAGCAACACTTTTTCTTCAGAAAATGGGTTTGAGTATTTAAGCCTAGAGGCAAAAGGGCTTCTTACCTCGTCTTTCTAAAATGAATTTTAACAGGGTCAGTAGAAGTTCACAGGAAAGGATCTTATAGACTCCCCCACATTATTCTTAGACTGGTAGATACTACCAAAATTATCAAAATTCACCAGGACTTTCTAGATCCTTTTCATAGTAAGCACAAATGTACATGTACATATACATGTCTACTTTGTCACTATGTACACCCTTGAAAATTCATAATCTTGGGATATTTTGCTTATTTTAAAAGGGATGTAGTTACGTGATGAAAACTCTAGTTGCTGTTTCCCAAACTAAAACCACTAAACATCTTTGGAGCTGATTTTTTTGCAAACTCTTTGGAGGAAAAATGGTTTCAAGACACTTGCCCTCTTTCTTTTCAACACCTAACTGATCACAAAATCCACTAAAAAATCTTGAAATTTAGTAAGTTTTAGAATCATTAATTCTCTGTGTAAAGTTCTAGCATAAAATACTTGGGTCCTTTTACACCCCTACCCAAGAGTCCTTTGTTCCCACTGAAACTGAATCCAGGGGAGATTTTGACACCAGAGAAAGAGAATATCAAGCCTTTAGGTATTGTTCAATTGCCTACCTGTCCCTACTTTGATGGGAATAAATGTTATCACAAATATTTCTCCTTTCTGTGTTTAATTTATTATTTGACAGTTAATTACTTCTTAACATTTGTCCCCAAGGGACCATATAATCCGAATAAAAGTGAATAAACAATAGAAGCTTTCTGCATAGAAATCTATTTTCTTCTGTTTTAATTCTTTGTGAGCTCCTTGCTTAGAAGTTTCTTTTCTGTGGCAGCATGTATACTGTGGAAAATACTTGTATTTATTTATATTTCACATTATTTACTAATTTAATAATAATTTGAAAATTTACTGATTTAATTTATTATATTTTCAAATTATTATATTAAATTTTGTTTCCTTGTCTTACCCCTTGGTAAGAAAGGAATCTCTTTTCTTCATTTACTTTTCTCTATAGTATGAATATTAGTCAAAGAAAAACAGATCCTTTGTGTGGCAAGCAGAAAGCTTATTCGTTAATCTGTTTGTGACAGGCTGTTCTTGTAGTTGGAAAAAGAAACATCTTGCTTTCTAGTTTTTGGGGTTTTTTACCATTTTGTAGATACATGGCAAACTTAAGCCTCATATCTTTCAGGTGACTTGCATATGCGAGTTTATGTAGAAGCATCTACTACTGTTTTTTCTTTCTTTCATGTTGCTTTTCACTATTTGCATTATTTGGGTACTTTTAATCCAAACTGAAGCAAAGATGCTGATTCAAGGAAGAAATATAACTCTATTATTGCTTTTTTCTGACAATTTAACATGGAAGAGCTAAGCTGGATTTTTCACTGCAGCTTGTGAGCACGGATCAGAGAGAACCCAACTTTAGCTAGCTATAAATGATGGCCAGCTGTGGACACAGGATTTTAAAGGGGAATTTGGGAGGTGGCGGAGAGCAGTGCTGATGTTACAGTTTCTCTCTGTCTCATTTTGTGCATTTAGACCTCCTGTTCTGACTTTTAATGCAAAGTTCAAATATCATTCCATTAATTTTGAATACCAGAAGTGAGTTCGGGAAGAGTTCTACTCAGCTTCTGTCTGGTTTATTTGCACATACACACCACTACTAAAATTGCTGGCAGTTTCACAGACATGGCTATTTTGGTAGAGGCGTTTTGGACTAAAAATCTTCTGCAGCCTATTTTCCTTTTAGATTGTTAGTGAACAAGAGGAAGGCAAAGGGCACCTGCTCTGAACTAACCAGGGATAATTTCTTTGCATTGGCATGTTCTGGGTCTCCTCCTTGGTGTGAGGCAAAGAAATCAGCTCACTCAGATCTGCACATTTCCACTGAAACAGTCTGCACAAGACAAAATTTGTGGCAAGTGTGACAAGACTCCCCTTGAAATGGGACTAAGACAGTAAGTTACTCCACTACACCATGAAGATCAAGGTGCTTATGACAGTGTTGGCCATGCTATTCTGCAGATTGTATCCTGCTGTGTCTACTAAAAAAGAAAGTGTTATACATTCCTTTACTGCTTCAACTATTTTACTTTTGATTTTTTGATTATTTTTTTTTTATTTTTTAAAATAATTTCTAAAGATAACAGATAGCAGAATTAGTCCTAAGGCTGCAAGGGGTAGCCTGGCCATCTTCCACATGTGCTACCACATCCACCATATTTGCCAGACCTGGCACCATCAGACTACCATTTGTTTTTTTCTTTAGAAAACACCTCGGATGGTAAAACCTTCACTGCTGAGGAGGATATCAAATTGTTCATGGAACAGTTTTTTGCCAGAAAAGATAAGAACTTCTTTCAGTGTGGAATCATGAAGTTGCCTGAAAGATGGCAAAAGGTAATTGAAAAAAATGGACACTATATTGTTTAGTAAAGATTTTGTTTCCCATCAAAAATTTGACTTTCACATACCCAGAAAAAAATGAGATTACTTTTTGGCTGACCCAACAGATAATTCCTTTCCTTCTGCATTTTTTTCCAATTAGAAATATAAGAACCATGTTGGCTTTTTTCAAGATTATTTTTTTTTTACTCTGTTAACATAACTTCTCAAAGATAACTGTTAATGTCTCTAGAATTTCATCATTCAGATGTTAAAGTAATTTAAAAATCATCTGCATTTCTATCTAAGTTTGTCTTTTGATACTTCTTGAGATGACACAGATTATATTTTTCTTTTTAACTAGATACTTCAGTATTTTATTTTTTTTTAAATGAAGACCTAACATGAAAT
>NW_010168320.1:20187-22959 GCF_000695765.1 Mesitornis unicolor
ACACGACATTGAATATTTGCTTTTTGTCCTCACCCTGTGTCATCTGATGCTGCAGGGAAAGGCAGGTTCTTTTAGATATCCTTTGTAGAACAAGGACTGGCCACAGGGTTGTAGTTATAGTTAGAGGTTTATTACCACCTAAAAATTTTATAATTGGCATAGCTTTTTGTCATATACAATTTCTAGCAGTCAGTGTAGATTTTTGTTACACAGAAATTTTAGCAATTATCATAGCTTTCAGTTAAGCAGTATTTCTAGTAGTTAGTGTAGCTTTCTTACTATCAAGATTTTTTAGTTACCTGGACTCTCTGTAGATTGGGTCATGTTCATTATTATGAGTATGCAATACAATAATCATAATCTAGACTCAGACTTTAGGTAAAGAGCACATACCCTTGTACTGTTAGAGGGCACCACTGAAAAGAGTCTAGTCACATCCTCTTGACACCCGCCCTTTAGATATTCATAAGCGCTGATAAGATCCCCTCTCAGTCTTCTCCAGACTAAACAGACCCAGCTCTCTCAGCCTTTCCTCATGGGAAAGATACTTCAGTCTCCTAATCTTCTTCATAAACTTCTGCTGAACTTTCTTCAGTAGTTCCTTGTCTTTTTTGAATTGGGGAGCCTAGAACTGGACACAGTATTCCAGATGTAGCATCACCAGGACAGAGTGGGAAGAGAACCTTCCTTGACCTGCTGACCAAACTCTTCTTAATGCACCCCAGGATACCATTAGCCTTCTTGGCCACAAGGGCACATTGTTGGCTCATGGTTATCTTGTCATCCACCAGGACTCCCAGGTCCTTCTTCTCTGCAGAGCTGCTTTCCAGCAGGTCACCCCCTAACCTGTATTGTTGCATGGGGTTGTTCCTTCCCCAGGTGCTGGACCCTACACTTCCTTTTGTTGAACTTCATCTGGTTCCTCCCCACCAAACTCTGCAGTCTGTCCATGTCTCACTGAATGGCAACACAGCCTTCTAGTGTGTCAGTCACTTCTCCCAGTTTTGTGTCATCAGCAAATTTGCTAAGGGTGTACTCTCCCATCATCCAGGTCATTGATGAATATTGCACAAGACTGGACCCAGTACTGGCCCCTGAGGGAATACTGCTAGCCACAGGCTTCTAACTGGACTTTGTGCTGCTGATCAGTAATACAGTTTGTTCAGCACTACCTATTAATTATTCTGCTAGAGTAGCATCTTCATTCCATCAAGGTCTGAGAGTGACTGTCTGTCTCAAAGGGCTTGAAGTGGTCTAACAAAAAAGGAAAAAATGCAAGAAAGTTATGCTTTATACAACAGAAATGTATAAAGCATTGTAAGTCATTAATAAGATACTTATTCAGTGCTTTAAGAACTAAATGATTGAGTGTAAAGTATACTTCCCATGATTACTCATGATAACCATAGATCTAAATTCAAAGCGTAAGTGAAGATCTGCTTAATTTTAAAAGGCAGTGGTAACCTTCTATTTAAAGTTATGGCTGTTTCCCAAAGATTGGCATATGCAGATGTCCTTTTAAGTACTGCTCCTTATTTAAGTAGATGTGTACTTTGCTTATTTGCAATTTCACTGTAATATCCAAGTATTTGGGACTCTTGTGCAAGAAATTATTTAGAATGAAACTTTTTGGCTGACGCTTCAATAAACAGAGTGCTATGAACTATATTGTTGATACACCTGTACAGAAAGACACAGACTCCTTTGCAAAGAATGTCTTGGGTGCTTGGGTGCAAGATGCTCAGCAATAAACACCAGTGGACTATGTCTGGCAACATTTGCTTCAGGAAGATATATCAAAGATTGAAAAGAATAGTGTAGTGGAAGAAGACTTCTTTTGCTTTTTATTCACTCTGGAAACATCCCACTTGTATGCATGTAACAATGCTACTTCCAAAACGTATTGTTGGATGCTGTATTACCTTGTGGTTTTGCTGCTTTGACTCATCACATGGGCTGATGGCTGACTCAAATCCTGCTACTTAGGTCAGACAAATTCCACCAGCAAGCTTCTCTTGGCCTACTCTCAGCTGCTTCCAGGGCTACAAAGGCTAGAAAGCCATTGTCAAGAATTGTAGTTTGCATCCTTTTTCCTCTATATTCCTCACATGAGCAGCAGGACTGAATCCAGTCATGAGGCTGGATTTGCATGAGCAGTCCCACACTGGGAAAGTGGAAGGAATGTGAGTTTAGCTCACAAGAAGCACCGTAAGAGGCTACGTGGTTTGTCCTGATGGGAAGGCTAATGCAAATGGGTGAATGAACTTTACTGGAATTTGGATACTGGCTCTAAAATAGGTGGCAAGAGTATTTGAACTCATGTCCACAGGCCCTTGATGGAGAATGAGATGTTGTCAGCCAGCACAGTTGTGCAAATTGTATGTGCTTGGGAATGTCAGGTTTGCCACCCCAAAATACTTGACAGTTTATTTTGGAGTGAGGGGCACGTTTTGCTTCTATAATAAGGGTAACTTGGACAAACATCTAAAAAATGTTTTAGAGTGTTTTAAAACAAAATGCTGCTACTCTTAGCTCAGTCAGTGAAGCAATGCTTTCCTCTGAGATATTTGCACACCTTGATTGAGCAGTAAATGGTCTTCTGAAAAATGTAACATTTTTTTCATTGGTGATTTTCATTGGACTCTACCAGAATACCTGGTTATGCGTGTCTTACTATGTAGGTATGAAAGAATATGTTCATAGACAGAATAGGTATAGATTTTCATTGGCATTTATGATCAGGCAAAACAGAACCAAAGAAAATAATTCCTG
>NW_010168320.1:22990-57507 GCF_000695765.1 Mesitornis unicolor
GCCTATTAATTCACTTCTCCCAGAGGAACTGACTTTATGGGTAGAAAATTTCTACCAAGTCTGTAAATAAGTCCATACATATTTCAGATAGGGAAGGATATTCCTGTTGCTGCAACTTTGGATACAAGTAGTGGGAGGGAGGAATTAAATTTAGCAACTGCTCTTACTTCGTTTTCCTATGTCAATAGCTTATGATAGATATAGGGAGATTAAAATGAAATGGCTTTAGAAGAATAGCAGTCAGAAAAGCAATACCTTCCCATCGAATGACCTTTACAATTTAAAGGATGAAAAGGTACATTATGCACAAACATTTTGTTATCTTCAGGAACAAAGTGCCAGTAACTGAACTCTGGATAGCACAGCCTGAATACAAATGAGCATCCTAATTGAGCTGATCTGATCTTTCTTAAACTATAGTCTAAGTCAATGATATAGTGTTACTGAAAGAAGCAGTGCTCTCATTAGAGGTGGCATATCATGACAGAGAGTTTCCCACACTGGCATCTATCCTGTCATCGATTATGCACTGCTAATCAGTGAACTGTGACATTAAAATCAAAGGTCTCCCTTGTGCTCTCAGCTTATTTTTTGCCAGGTTCTTTCAGGTTCATTTCTTGAGCAAAATCAAAATCTTACCAAGGGAAGAGACAGTCTTAATCTTATGCTCACCCTATTTTGTTAGGTTTTGTTTTGGGGGTTTTTGGGGTTGGTTTTTTGTTTATTTTTGTTTGGGGTTTTTATAGTAAGAATGAAAAAATGAGTCACAAGTGATGAGTGTTAGTGGTATTGCTTGATATGGTGCTGGATGACATTACAGTCATAAGGCAGCATAAAAATCAGTGTAGAATAAAATGGAATGGCTTTGTCTGATACTATCGAGGGGTAAAGGAGAAAAATGACACTATTTTTTAGTACAATGTACTTAAAAAATCTTTCTTCTACAAAAATGTTGCCTTAGGAATCCCTTTTAACTGGGAAACTGGCTGCTTTTGTGTGAAGAATGCAGATAACAGTTCTGGCTGAAAACTGTGATTGAGATGATGTTATTTATAAAGTTATATTCCTTGTAGTCATTCAGAAGGTAAGATTTATTATATGGTGTGCTGCTTGCTGAAGCACACAGCACCAGGGTATCCTGGGTTGCATCTGGTGACTTGTTTTCTGTTGTGTAACATCCCCTTTTATAACACTCAACTGTAATCGTAGATCCCTCTACCTGAGAGCTGCTCTTCATCCCATCGAGTGGGAGTTACTAAGTTGTGGAGATGGTCAAAGAGACTCCTTTGAATTACAGGAGAGAGAGAGAAAAGGCTGCTAGTACATTTTTTATGACGCTCTTTGATTATATAGCTAGCTTCTGGGTGTTGTCTGTGTTTCCTTGCTTCCTCTGAACTTTGGGAAGAAGGAAAACTACTGACTGGTTGAAATGTCTGAAGCAAATACTGTATTTTATGAAGTTTAGAGTTTTTTGCGTTTTGGTGTTTTTTGTGGTGGGTGGTTGGGTTTTTTTCAGCATCCTTATGTGATAATAAAATCCTCTATCAACATTATGCAAATTTTTGCGAACAACACTGAATGTGTCTGATAGGCTTTCCTTCTCACACTCCCTTCCCCTTAGTTATTTATAAGTCAGTGAAAATAAATTTAATATTCCTCCTCCCTTCAACTCCTAACCTGTAGCGCTGTTGTGCTCTGCTGAGCAGCCGCTGTGTCTCACATCACCCATAGCTCTGCTTCACTGGGGTCTGTGATGTTGCTTATGTATAAATAACATGCATGATCATTTAGTAGGGACTGGGGTTTTGGATGAAAACAGACTTACAAATGCAGGTTTGTTATCAACAGGCAACACATTTTGAAGGGTAATGGTGTGCCAAATCAGAACATAGTTTTAATTTAAATCGACTCTACTAAAGAGTTCTGACATATTAATTCAAGTTACAATGAAGCTCGGGTGCATTTGCAACTTTTTATAAAGAGAAAATTCGGTGTTTCTAGAGGATATCTTATTTTGGACTACAACTGAAATTAGGCCACATGCTTTACTTCCTCTCCACCTCTTGATAAATGTAACTATCCTCTGAAAACTGGTTGCAGAAATAGGACAATAGGATTAAAGTAAACTGTTTTTTCTGTGCTAAATTATACGCAGTTTTGCGAAACTGGAGAAGGGATTTTTGATTGCTGGAGTTCTGAGCATCCAGCTGGATGACTTTTTGGCTTAAATATCCTACTAAGAATAGAAGATTCTCAAATCAGAAGTGAGTGCTTGAATCTGTAAAATTTTCAAGTTGCCTGCTTTGGTTTTAGTACGTTAGCTATCCCACTGCCTTTTTTAGGAATATTTATGTGCTTAAACTTAGTTTATAAGAATCTTACTAAATCTGGGCTCTAGATAATGTTTCTACTACGTACTGTATAAATTAAACGTTCATCCTGATCATGCTCTATTGCTCTGGATTGCAATGTTAGTAGAATTTACCAGACTACACAGAAAGTACTACCCCTTAATTGGAAGAATTTTTACATGTTTTGGACTATAATTATACTTAAAAACACACTATATTTTAATCTCTTTAGCTTTTCAAACTGCCTTGTCTGTAGTGTGTTCCAGTTCAGCTTTGTTTCCTCCCCTTATTTGAAGACTTGTTTACAGTACAAAAGTGGAATTAGCTCATTCTTCTGTGGATACAATGATTAAAATACTGCTTATTATCTCTGACATAGATAGCTCAAGGTGAATGAAATGGAATATGGCTGTTTTGCATGGCAAGTTTCTGATTTTTAATTAGAGTGTTTGAATTCTGTTTGTTGCAAATGGTAGGCTGCATGCCTTGGCTCATGATAAATGTAGGTACTGGGCTGGGACATCAGCATTTTTGAAAAGAACCCTGAGGGATTTTATCCCAAAGGTCTTTTCCATGCTTGCCTTTGCAGTCATTTATGCATAAAATCTCTTCAGGTCTTGTGAAAATATCTCATTTTGCCAACAGAAACCCTGCTATTAAAGTGACCCTTATGTCCAGCTTCTGCCTTTTTTTCTTCCCTTTTCAGTCTTAAACAAGTTTTGAAACATGTTCTTGAGCTTTCTCAATCCAACATGTAATTTGTCCACTTTTGCCATTATGCATGAATTCTATCAAGTAATATCTTATGTCAGCAACACAAAATTTCATTGCCAGTACAAGAATGAAATTCCTTCCTTATAAGTTAAGATTTACATAATATGTTCCTCTTAACTCTCATTTCAAATAAGTTTAATATTTGCATATATGCAAAATAGCATCACTGAAAACTGTAGTCATATAGTAACATAAACTAATCCAATGTGGCCAGAAATAATGGCTTTATAATGGAGGTATCTTTCTTTGGAATTTATAGAAAGGGGAGCTTTGCTTATTCTGCCAAAACTGCTTATTGATGACTACAAATGTTGGGAATTGATAGTGTAAGTCTACCAAAGAACAGGCCATTTTTAGGCACCCTGTATTTAGACACATTTACAACTTGAGATGATGTGCAAGTGAGCCACTGTATAGCCACTGTATAGCCTAGATTCAAGAATACTCAAGTGTTCTGCTATGGACCATTCTTCTTTGTAATAACCATAAATCATAAATGTTCTGACAAGAGTCTCTTGTACTTGTTGCTTGGTGTGTAGGTATAAGGAGCGTTGTGCATCATCACATAAAACTTCCAACATCTGACACTTAAAACGTCTATTTGTTGCAACTAGGCATGTTATATACAGCAACAATGAAAAGATTGTTTAAATGTTTTTCTCAAAAAGACCCTGTATTTTATTGGTTGAATTATGGATAAAAAACTACAAACAGCTCTTTCAGCAAGCAACTGGGACTTCTAAGCTAATTAAAAATTCAGACTTGTGCTGGTTACAATTTTCTTTCTTTCTTAAAATAGAGGTAAATTAACCCAGATTAATTAGCTGGTGAACAACAGCAAACCAGACAATTAGTAAATAATTAGGATTATTCAGAAAGAACAAAGGTTTTTCCATTGCCATTTAAAAAACAAGACGTGCTAGGAAAAAAGCAAACTTATCATTTAATGTTATTTAAAATCTATGTTGTGGGCTTTTCTTTTTCTCCAACGTCCATTACCTATTAAAGGTGACTGAGCTGTAAATACAGAGCATTTCTGTTTAATAAAGAGAATAGTTTTTGCAGAAAGCGTAAAGGCAAACTAGTATGAGCTAACTCAAAGTGTTTTGATTTAGATCTGCTCAGTTTTTTGGAATTTCTACTTCATTTTGTGTTTCCACTTGCAGCCATTGCTGTACTGCTGACTGGGTTTGGGGTCCCATCAGGGAAGAGCTCTGCCTTTCATTACAGGTGTTGCACTGTCCAAGTTTCTGTCTTTCTTGATGTGACTTGTTTCATAAAATGTTATTAAATTTACTCTAGTGTTGGCAGGTTGGTACTCTTGAGCTTGTGATATTCTTCAGATAATTCTTAGCTCTTACTATTAATACTCCCAGTGGCTTCTCACTTTCTGAAACTCCATATTGATTCCATCAAATCAAAACAAACATTTTGGTTTTCTTAAATAAATGAATAAAATTATTGACTCTCATGGAACTGAGAGATTTATGGACCGATCAAACTACATTTATTAAGTCATTTTCTTTTCTGACTTTAACTTATTTCCACTGAGGTTCTCTGTTTTGTTAATTCATATCCCATGTGAGTTTCTTTCACTAAAATGTCTCTGCTTCCTTTTGCTCCTTAATATTTTTTTGTCCTTGCTTTCTATTCTAGCTTGGCTTTGTATCTCATTGATTTTATTAAGAAAAAAAATATTATGATTGTTATCCCTCTCCATCCCCTTCTTTCCCCAACAATTCTATCTGACACACTTCTGGTGATTATTACTCTCTTACCCTCTTAACCATTTCTGGCTGAAATACTTTCCAGCTTTCCAGGACTGAGTTTAGAACAAACACCATTTCCATTTTGAGTTTCTTATATCTTTAAGTAAACAACAAATTACTCTGTTCACATTGGTCCTTCATCCCATACTTAGTCACTGGAGCATTGTTTTATTTTTACCCTACAACATCCTTAAAAATCACTTTTCACGTTTTGTGGGCTGTAAACACCGGTGGTTTTAACTAGATGTCGGCACAGACGTCATGAAGAAAACAATTCTGTACTAGTCTTGCTCATGTTTCCTGTAACGCTTTTAATATAGTTATACCTAACTTCTTTTATACTAGCTCAAGGTTTTCATGGTTATGTGATGCATCTAGCCAATGCAATTTTGTGCTCCACAAATGCAGTGAAAATAAGGAAAAAATCAGATGGTGTTCCATTTCCACATCAAAGATCCTTACAAATGCGTTTAGTAATATTACAACATTATGTAGGTCAATACAATGTAGAAAATACATACATTTTTTAAAAAATATGTCATACTCTTAAAATTATAATTTACAGATTTTTTTTTGATTGTGTAAATTAGTTCCTACTAAACACTGAATTCTTATCTAGCTTCTATGAAAGCCAAGCTCTGCTAAAATTTCCATGAAAACGTTTCATGTTTCCTTGGTTTGAATAAGCAGTGTCACTAGAGGGAGCTTTTACCCATATATGTCTGTGCTGTCAAGGGCAAAAAGGATTAAAACTAGTTCTTACAGCTGCCTGTAATGAATCGTGAGTGCATAACATGGGTGTATTATCACTGGATTACATATTTTTGAAATTTTATTTTTTTATTTGTGGAAGCTAATGAGTTGGGGGAAAAGCCTGGTTGTGGCTTTCAAACAGTAGATCAAGTTCTTTTATTCAGTAGTTTTTGGTAAAATGTTTTTTTTTCTCTGTATTACAATCTTATCCTTCTGCCTTCTTCCCATTATGGTACTTTGGTAATTCTCATTGTTGGATTTCTAGTAAATAATACTTTCTCCATATCAATCTTTCTCTACATCTTGGAAATGACAAAGATTTTCATTTTCTTGTCAATTTTAGTTTTCACCTTTTTTGTATGTTTAGAAAACCATCATGGTGAAGCTCAACCAGCCATCTCACGATTCTCTAGAGTTCTTTAGGTCGCCTTAGACCAATAGAACAACCTTGGAACTTAATTCTGTCATGACTATAAGGAAAAAAAAAAGTCCAGTTGGGAATCCTGAACAAAACATTTTCTAACTGCTTTACAATTATAACTCACTTGCAAGTATGCCCTATGGCCCCCTTCTCTGGGCCCTGTCCACACAGAATGTGATTTTTAATGCCCAGTTAATTGTTTTTTTTTTTTAATTTCTCTAGCACAAATGGTACTAGCAGATAAGTTTTAGTTCCATGTGATTTGTATTGATGAACTGCATAGAATAGTCAGTTACTATCTTAGAAGTTTTAACTTTGTCGGTGTTACCCAACGCTCATCCATAGACACTTTTCTGCTGATAAGTTACTCATCACATTCATTTTGTTTTTGCAAGGGTACTTGGTGTGATGAGACCATGTCTCATGGTATTGAAACCACATTGACTTCACAAGTCTTAGTAAATATGAACTTTGAAGTAGTACCTGTATTGTGTTTGAGCAGTGGAGGAGAGACTACAGAGAATTTGCTACAAGGTTCCCTGGCTCTGAGTCGAACCTGCCTCTGGCCAAGGCCAAGACTGAGCCAATCAGTGATGATGGTAGCATCTCTGTGATAACATATTTAAGAAGGGAGGGCAAGGGGGAAACCTGCTGGGGAGCTTGCAGCAGAGAGAAGTGGGATGCAGGAAAAACAGCTATGCAGATGCCAAGGTTGGTGAAGAAAGAAGGGGGAGGAGGTGTTATCGGAGCAGAGATTCCCCAGCAGCCTGTGGTGAGATGACAGGCTGTTCCCCTGCAGCCCATGGAGGTTAATAGTGGAGCAGATATTCACATGCAGCCCAAAGGTGGCTGTGACCCTGTGAGAAGCCCATGCCGGAGCAGTTTGTTCCTAAGGACTGCATATTGTGGAAGGGACCCCTGCTGGAGCAGTCTGTGGAGAACTCCAGCCAGTGGGAAGGAATACTGTCTCCTGTGGGAGGGACCCTGCAGTGGAGCAGGGGAAGAGTGTGAGTGGTCCAAGAGACACAAGGAGGAGCAGAAACAACGTGTGATGAACTGACCACAACCCCTATTCCCCTGCACTGCTGTGGGGAGGAGGTAATAAAATTGGGAGTAAAGTTGAACCTGGGAAGAAGTGAGGGGTGGAAGAAAGGTGTTTTTTAAGATTTGGTTTTTATTTTCTCAGTATCCTACTCTGATTAGATTGATACCAGTCTCATCAATTTAAATTTTTTTGGGTTTCTTCCCCAAAGCAAGTCTGTTTTGCCTATGACAATAATAAGTGAGTGATCCCTCCCTGTCCTTGTCTTGAGCCAAAAACCTTTCATTATATTTTATCCTCTTCATCCCACTGCGGGGACTGAGGGAGCAGCCATGTAGTGCTTAGTTGCTGCATGGGCCTAAACCACAACAGTACCTCTAAACTTAGATGCTATAACTGTATTAGTAGTAGTATTCTGAGCTTATGAGATCAATTATTGCTGATGTGTTTCCTGCTTACACTTGTTCTGCTTTCCATTTTCCTTTACATGGAAGTATTTTTGCTTGTATCCACAGGCAAATATAACAATCTATCATAAAGACTGATCAGAACTGAAAAGTGGAAGGATAGCAAGCTAGTTGCTATGCAATCACAACTGAAAACTGTAGTATTGGCACCAGGACCAAATCTGCTCTTGTTATCCTTCTTTAGATGTACCGTTGTCTTCCCCTGAAGTCAATTATGATGTATATGTATTGCAGTCAGCATTTGATCTTCTTTTGTGTATGTCTTTGAGTATGGTTACAGAGAGAGCACTTTTCCAAATGTGCACCATATCCATTCATAAACTTAGTCTGGAAGCTGACAGCGATCAAGCAGGCTCTTCTACAGCAGTTGCTGAGCAGGTGGTGTGTTTTGTGAGGCAACTGTCAAGACTAAGCATTTTCTATTGATAAAATGAAAGCATAAAAGTTAGGCTGTGTCTCATATTGTTTTATTTTAACTTGAAATTCTATGTGAAATGCTGCATGAAGCCTGTGTCTCGGTCAATACACTATCACATTTGGACACAAAAAGAAATTGATTAGTGGAGACTGATTTACCTCAGTTGAAATTGAAATCCCAAGCTCTAATTTTTTCAGGTAAAATAGTGTGCAGCCAGTGTATTCAAAAGATGATAGATAATGATAATAAGAGTTTCTTTATACTTTGATATATATTGAAATTAATTTATGAATAGTGGCTGATGGCTGACCTTTCTCCCTAAGCACAAACACACACAGCTGCAAGGAACAGTGAAGTCCCCCCATTGCACCAAATGTAGATAATTCCACCAAAAAAATACTTCTTGTTTTATATGAAGATAGCAAAATATTTGACATTCTGATGGTAAAAATTATTGCTGGAGCTTTTGAAATAGGGTTACCTAACACCCCCCAGAACCCTTCAGGACTTATTTCTTCAACCATTTCAAGTTTGAAACAAATTTTGGAGAGATGACCTGAACACACTGTAACTGTTACATCCTTCTGCCATTCTTGTGGCTCTGTAAGAGGTGCATGTCATATTATTGGCATTCCTTCTGAGGTTGCAATGAGCTTCTAATGTGTCATACAACTATCACCAAGTTTCTGAGGTACAAAATAGGAAGATGGGCTTAATAAGCTGGAACCAGTGACCCAGAAATTACGTTTCATGCCTGATACTCTGCATATTGCTCAATGGTAAGCCTTTTCTTTCCTAAACATTAAATTAAAGCTAAATGCATTTTCACCTCAATGCATCCTTTTTTGTAACCAGTACCTAGGCTTGATTTTCCTGGACCGCCTTGCTGCCTATACTGAAGTACGGTAGGTTTCTTATCTAAATGATTTGAACACCTGTATTTTACCTTTATCACATTAAAAAAAAAAAAGTATTCATATGGATGACTGGATATTAGCTGAGAAATACAAGAATTTAAGAAACATATCTCAAAGAACTGGCTCTCAGAGTAACAAACTAACAGATTTGACAACCGTTTCCACATCATATTACAAATAGCAAAATAGATACCACATGGCAAATTCTTGTGTTGCCATGGTATGAAAGGTAACTCAGTGTGTATGAATTAAGAATAATGTAAAAACCAACATATTAATATATTTCAAATCATTTTTTTATTTGAAAACAAAAGGCTTTTTTTTCTTTAAAATACCTTTAATAAGGATTTAGCCGCTTAGTTTCAAGAATGGTTTGATATTTTCAGCAGAGAACTCTCTTAATGAACTTAGATTTGAGGTCAGGATAATGCAATAAAGGGGGAATACCTTCTTCTGTTAAGTAAATAATAATATCTTTATATCAGCTGTTCAGATACAAGCATACTATTTTATTTGGTTTGTGTGGCAAGGTTTTAGTAGCAGGGGGACTACAAGAGTGGCTTCTGTGAGAAGATGCTAGAAGCTTCCCTTATGTCTGACAGAGCCAGTGCCAGCAGATTCCAAGATGGACCCACTACCGGCCAAGGCTGAGCCTATCAGTGACCGTGGTAGCACCTCTGTGATAACATGTTTAAGAAGGGGAGAAAAGTTACTGCACAACAGCAACTGCAGCCAGAGAGGAGTGAGAATATGTGAGAGTAACAACTCTGCAGACACCGAGGTCATTGAAGAAGGAGGGGGAGGAGATGCCCCAGGCACCAGAGCAGAGATTCTCCTGGAATCTCTCCAGGAGAGAGAGATCTCCTCTCCATGGAGGACCCTATGCCAGAGCAGGTGGATATCCAAAGGAGGCTGGACCCATGGGAACACTGTGCTGGAGCAGACTCCTGACAGAACCTGTAGAGACCACATTAGAGCAGGTTTGCTAGCAGGACTTGTGACCCCACAGAGGATCCATGCTGGAGCAGACTGTTCCTAAAGAACTGCAACTTGCAGAAGGGATCCATGCTGGAGAAGTTTGTGAGGAGCTGCAGCCCATGAGAAGGACACATGTTGGAGAAGTTCACAGAGAACTGTCTTCCGTGGGCAAGGACCCCAGGCTGAAGCAGAGGAGGAGTGTGTGGAGTCCCTCCCACTGAGGAGAAAGGAGTAGAAGAGAGACTGTATGATGAACTGACTGCAGCTCCTGTTACCCATACCTCTGTGCCACTTGGGAGGAGGAGGCAGAGAATTTGGGAGTAAAGTTAAGCCTGGGAAGAAGGGAGGGGTGAAGAAAAGGTGTTTTAAGGTCTAGTTTTTATTTTCTCATTACCTTACTCTGATTTCATTGGGAATAAATTAAATTAATTTTCCCCAAGTCAAGTCTGTTTTGTCTGTGACGATAGTTACTGAGTGATCTTCCTGTCTTTGCCTTGACCTATGAGCCTTTTGTTGTATTTTTCTCCCAGTATCCAGTTCAGGAGGGGGAGGGAGTGATAAAGCAGCTTTGGTGGGCACCTGGTGTCCAGCCAAAGTCAACCCGCTGCAACCATTTTCTTTTTATTTGAAATAAGGTACCAATCATGTGCATTAGTTTTTTAGCAAACATTTTTCTCTAACTTCTTGCCTGTGGAAAGTTGTATTAATCTTGAAGGGTTTTTTTGTACTACTTTTCTGGTATTCTTTTTAATCTGTTTTTCTGAATACTACATATGAGATCTCTATTCTTGAGGATTAATTAATACTTTTTCATTTATGATTTCTAAGCATCGAGTATCACACAGTGGGCGTAAAAATTGAAATACCTCTTGGGAATTTTGACATAAGGCAAGTCACAATTTCATATTCTCTGAGCAACACATGAAAATCAACTTGAGAATAACTGCAGTCTTCTTCTTAAGTGGATATTATGTGTGGATATCCCACCTGTAATACTACAATATCAGTAGTCCTTTGTTTATGTATTTGCTGTGTTTATTTTTTTTTTCCTTAGCTGATTGCAAGCCATCCTAAGATAGGCCATGGAGTTCACTGCAAGTTTTACTTAAATGTTCATTGAAAACTTGATTTTTCTGTATAAGAATGGAAATAGAGGAACAAATTAAGATTTTGCTTAAAGTAATGAAACTCTGGATTGTGCTGTCCTAATTGTGGTTCTCTTTGCCTTTCTTCTCAGTACTGTTTTTACCTGTACACACACACAGAGTATGAAAAGCACCTATGTGTATGTGCATGTGCTTCCCATGTATATTGTCAACCAAACTGAAAGAAGATGCATGGATGCTGGAAAAGGCTCATTAATCAAATAGGTGTAGTTTAAATAATTATGAAATCTCCCTATTAAGCAGAAGCAGCAAGTCATTAAAATATCTTCTCAGGCCTTTTGGCTAAGATCAAGCATAGAATATCTTCTCATTAGGATAATGGAGTTCAGTAAAATGATATTCCATCATTCTCCATAAGGGAGCAAGATGGAACTTTTGGGTTAACTGCAATCACTTGGTCATTCATTTTATCTTCCTCCAATCTTGTTCATTCATTTCTAAAAGAAAATTAATTCTTTACACATTCAGCCTACTATCTTGGCAAACTGCATTGGACATAAAAGTTAACTTTGTAAATTAAATTAAGGGTGGCTTAATGAAGTTAATCCTGAGAAGAGAAAAGTATTTCGGTTTCTTTATTTTTGTGGGTTTTTTTTAATTAAGGAAGTTATTAATAAATACAAATTCAGTTTGTTAAATTTAAGGAGAATTTAGGAAAATCAGAGGTTCACAACATAAACCAGTTTAATTTTTTTTTTGCCATTGTTCTTTACTAGAATTTAATTTATAGTGATTATTTCCTATTTGTTTTCAATATCTTCCGACTTCATTTTTTTGGGAACTAAAGATCTTGATTATACATACTTGATTGGATATTTAGTCATTAATCACTTATGGATTCAGAAGTGGGATAGAAAAAGCAAGCTTGAAAGGTGTAATTTTACATGGCATATGGTCTTAGAAATTATACTGTGGTAGATTTCCCTCATTCAGACTGGATGTCCTTCAAAGTGAAATGACTGAATAGTTTTACTTTTTGCTTCAAGCTTTTTAGTAATCTTTACCCAGAGTTATTCTGGATAAGAAGTAGTGAAGGAATCTACCCGCCTGTAAAAGCACAAGGCACAGAGTCTTTAGTACATTGTGTAAGTGATTTGTGGTTTGATGAAAACTTTCAGATCTTGTTAGAAGCCTGAATATGAGACTGTCTCATTGCAAAGCAGCATTATCGCAGTGTTTATGGTGATTGACAACAGAGCATGTTTAGAGTTCCCAGCACGCTACTGAATATGCAGCTGTGAAGATAAATCATAATGCTTTGAGAGTATGTTGTTGCTGGTGATGCGTATATGCCAAGAAGAACAACTTAAAACGGTTGCTTGAAATGTAGAATAATGTGTGAATTTGGGATAGTTGTTGCACTCGCTAATAAAAGTTCACATTACAAGTAGCTTCCTATAGAAATGAATAGTGAATCCTCCAATTCAGCCACTGATTTCAGCAAACCATGCTAGATCCTGGATTTGTAGCCCCAGCTCAAATGTGAAGAATTGCTGCCTAGAGTAGGCAACTAAAAGGTTTTCCTGACTTCTCTGAGGTGTCTTTCCTCTCCTGATATACAGCTGTTCAGTCAGCTCCTCTCTACTCATTAGAGGGGGACTGAGCTAAGCTCAAGCCTTGTCACTGTTCTTTGCTTACTGCAAGGACAACATAATTAAGTTCCTTTGGTATCTCCTCATTTCTTTTATTTAGTGCCTTTACACTGCATTTAGTCAATGTTATTGGCATGAACTTGTGTGGTATCTCTGATAACGTGAAGTCAACTCTCTGATCTTTTATTGTTAAGTGACGTGGTGGGTTGACCCTGGTCGGCTGCCAGACACCCCCACCACTTGTTCCCTCAGTCCCCTCGTCAGTGGGACAGGGGAGAAAATAAGATGAAGAAGTTTATGGGTGAAGATAAAGATGTGGAGATCGCTTGCGAATTACCTCATCGGCAAAACACATTTGCCTTGGGATACATGGATTTATTCTATTGCCAATCAAAATAGAGTTGGATGGTGCAAAACAAATGCAAAAAAAACCCCAACAACCTATAACATCTTCCCCCCAACCTGTAATCCTTCACTCCTGACTTCTCTACTTCCTTTCTGATTGGCACAGAAGATGGGGAATGAGGAGCTCCCTGCTGCCCCTGCCCCATTTCATGCTATTCCCTACTCCAGTGTGGGCTCTCAGATATCCACCTGCTCTTGTGGGGGCTCTCCAGGGGAATCTCTGCAAGGGGGACAGCTAGACCCCCTCCTTCCCCTCCTCCTGCTCTCCTCTTGGGTCTCACAGGACTGTTTCTCAAACTTTTTCCCTCATCCCTCACTGCCAGGCAGTGTTTTGCCAGTGTTTGGCTGGCCACAGAGCCAGTAGCCCCCTGCCAAGATCTGGGCAACTGCAGCTGGTACAACTGGAAAGTCCTGTGGATGATGCTACATTGCTGTATGTATGTATAGAGATTTTCATATGTATTTACAACAGCCATCTTTCACTTTGAATGTAATGGGAATTCATGATCCAGACAAAGGTAGTAAACTGTAATATTTGGAACTTATTATTCAGATATCTGATTAAAATTGGAGGAAATGGGCTGTAATTATGTCACCTTCATTTTTCAGATATGCTAATTTAACTGTGCTGTTTTCCTTCGTTGACTTGTTAAACGTGTAGTAATAATAAGGTTTTATCAAGCATAATTGCCAAGTGTTCTTGGCCTTAAAATGCCTCGGTAGTACCCGTGCATGACAATAAGGATACAATAATAGACAGTGCTATTGTTAACACCACTTGCATTTGATAATTAGAAAAAAACCAACAATTTATATTCAAAAAATGCTACATGAACAGCAGGATAAGCTGGACAGCTAAGGCTGTTGTAAAACATATTGGCTTGGATTCCCATAGCACATCAAAATAAGAGGTCTGATAATTTAAATTAGCAAATGAATTGCAATGACACATATCCTATGTAAAAATACGTCTTAAAAAACAGTACATATAGCATCCTCCTAGGCATCTTTTAAGATAAGGAACTACATTACTATTCTCTTTAATGAGTATTTCTAATAAACAAGTGTTTCTGAAGAGAAAAAAAGGAAGTGTGAAAAGGGAAATGGCTCTTGGGCCACTGTGATTATGTTTACTGTTGTATTCATTGGTTGGTTAGTTGTTGTTTGGTTGTTTTTTTTAAATGTCTTTGGAAGCGTGTGAAGTTACCTGATAACCTGCCTTCACAGCAAAAGACAAGGGAACAATGGTACAGTAACCCTCCACTTGATTAAACCCTTTCAAAATTGTTTTTGATTCCCATGAGCTTCAGAACTGGATTTCTTACTCGCCATTTTCTTCTGCTCTGTTTCTATCAGAAGCTTTCCTCTTTTCACCACAGTAGCTCACCAGGCAAGCATGAGTAAGGCACTGGCTGTTTTACTGTGGATGGCAAAATTGATTGGTTTGAAGATGTTTAGTTCCTTCCAAAAGCAGGTGAATTTTTGCTGGGGCAATGAGAAGACTGAATGTAGGAGCAGTGCAGCACCATCTTTCCATGCTCTCTCATCAGTATCTACTAGCATGACAGAACCATTAAAATCTGAGTCAGCAACACTGATCAATGTAGGCAGTCAATGTACTTTGACTTGCATCTTATGGTCTGGTGAGAAATGATTTTTCAGTTAAGGAGGTCTTTGGAAATGAAGATAGCCTGTTTTGTACAGGAGAATATAAACACGTATTTGCTTTGGAGGAGAAACAGCAAAATTTATTTAGTCACATTGTACTTTATGTATTTTAGGGACCTGTTCTCTGGTACATCGCTTGTGATGTTCTTGGGACAGAGAAGCCTTTTAGAGAAGCCTTTTCTCACTGTATTAGTGCTTCAAAAGAGGAAATACAACCAGGAAGTCTAAACTAAGATGAGCATGGAGAATTCTGTTTAACAAAATATTGAGGCCTTCTAAGGTTGTTGTGCTAATCTTGATGTTTTATTTAACATCATGGCTTGCTCAGGTATTCTGTGAAATATCAGTGGATGTTATGTCTCTTTGATTGGATGTCTCCCTCTTAACACAAAACAAAACCCAGACACCAGTATACAATGATTGCTTGTCATCTCTTTCTCCCTTATGTCCCCTTCAAGCCAAATGATAAAAATCATTCCTGCGTGTTAGACCTCTAACTACTTTTTCTTCCTTAAAGACAAAAGAACAAGTATCAAATAAAAAACAGAACACAGGGTAACTTGCTTTGTAAAATTTTACCTACAGCTGAATCCTACGTGTCATTTTTCAACTGGACAGATAAGAAATAATTAAGAATAGATTAATATAATTAAAAAAATAAAATCTGAGCTTTCATGCAATTTGAATACTTCGCTTCCTGATCAAGTGCACAAACCACGGCATTTAACCACACTTAAAATTGTTTGAATTCAGCATCTGATTGGCCAGGTTTTTTGATATGGCTTCTTGTGTTCATGCTAAGGATTAATAAAGGCTGGCATTGGCTTTCCTGAATTTCACACTCTTTTAAAAAAAACATAGAAGGATCTGCAACACTGTAAATCTGTATCTCCTCACAATAATGAAAAAACTATAATAGATCTTTTTTTTTCTTCTTTCTTTTTTCTATTTTCTTTCATCTGCTAAGATTTTATTATCTATGTTAAATGTAGAACTAACCAAATTTGGGCAGATTGTGTTTTACGGAATTAAAAACTGGTTGGCTCAAAACTGGAGATTGCTCTTTTGACTGATACTTCTGGCTTTAGCTATCCTCAGTTAGAAAGAGTTGACCTATCGTTGATATGAATATCAATGTTTGCTATTTTCTCCTGATGAGATTAAATCACTTAGTTTAAACATTGACCTTACTCCTGAGTTTTACTCCCTTCTAGAAAACTGGGAATCCAAACATACTGGCAAGGAATTTCCTTGTGGTGCTGGTTGCCCTGACCTGTGTCAGCAACAGGAGTCCTATAAATACTTTACATCTGTGAGTCAAATATTCTCATCTTTCCAACTTGCAAGTCTATCATAAAGAAAAAAGTTCTGTTCGGCTTCAGATATACAAATTTATGCAATTCTTTATCCTTATCATAGAGGTGTGATATTTCCTTTAGTCTCTAGGGAAATAAATAAAGTTTCTATCTTTAGTTATTAAATGCTAACTACTTTCGGAGACCTTGTGGAATAAGGCAAAATTTATCCACAAAATGTGTGTCCTATGAAGCTACTGCCCTAAAGTGACCTGTTTCTAGTCTGTTGTGCTGTTGTTCACTAGCACTAGTCTAGTGCTGTTGTTTCAGTATGCTTAAGGATGCTGAACACTTACTGGAATCAACTTGCAGATTCTGTACCAGTATACCAAAGCATTTATTAGCCTTCCCTGATTTATGTATCACTTCTTCAAGGTATTTGTGTTAAAGATTATATTTGAGCCTCTGGTGTCAAAATTCACAGCCATGTTACATACTGGTGGGAGTTTCACAGTATGTATAGGAAGCCTCTGAGAATACTGCATCTCAAAGGTTGGTTTTAATACAGCTTGCTCTTCTCAATCTACAATGCAGACAAAAGTTCAGAAACCTAACCTGTGTTCACAATTGCCTGTTATCCAGTGTTCCTCCATTTCTTTTGTTGATGATGTTGTTGTTTCTTTCCTATCAACAATTCTGTTCATCAAAATTTGCATAAGATTTTGGCCCTAAAAGAGCAAAAATACATCAGCAAATTCTGGAAGCTTGTCTTCTGGTTTTGAGAAATTGAATCAAACTAAAATGATCTTAAATTTATGCCATATATACCCTAGATTAATGCAATAGTAAGAAGAAAGATCAAAAGTATTTCATCTTTCACTTGCTAAAATATCTTTTCGGGAACAATTTGTTAAAACTTTTTGGTGAAATCGGTGTATCATGACAATTTAATTTATGTGGTCACTTGATACTATTTTGGAAAAAGGGGAAGTGTGTTCTTCAACAACAGAGTTTGCAAAATGCTATCAGAGCTAATACTCCTGTGCTTCAGTGCTAGGAATTGAGAAAGCTTGTCTTTTATACTTAGTTGAAGGAGGGAAAAAAGCTTCAAGTAGAAGAGGAAGGAAAGCAAGGTTAGATCTTGCTTGTCTTTTCCTCTCAGAAAAAAAAAATTCTGTCAGTATAATACAGTTTAATTCATAGATCACACATCTCTTGGTTTTTGCTTCTATCATCACGTCTAACAGTAGACAACTGATAAACAGCCTACTAATAGCTTCTGCTATAAATATGACGTATCTTTGTTCTCCAAAGGAGAGAAGAAAGTAAACAACAATGCACAAACATGGAACTAATAATGCCTTTGGAAAAAAAAAAGAGTTCAGGCTTAAGTGATGTTTACTTTCTGCTGTGCAAACTGAGAAACAATTCTCTACTGCATTTTGCATACTCTGTTAATTTATCTTTTTTTTTTCCCCATCTAACCAGATGTGAGATGTGCTTTACATGCTTCATGGTGTTTAATATTTTGTCTGTCTGGTAGTTTTCTAGTATAAAAGGCATTCAGACAGGAATCTGCAGCTTTTGCTCTGAGTTAACTTTATATGACACTTCTGTTGAGCTTCTTAACTAATCTGTAAGTGGGTAGATAAAACTCTTTTATTATCTCTTATAAGGGTAACTTTCTTCATGTTGTTAAGCTGTTTGATATCCATAATAGTAGGTTTTATACACGAAGTTTAAAATATCTTTATTCTGTACTATATTGTTTTGGGAGTTAATATTTGGGTTTCTTCTGGTTGCACTTTTATATTCAAGCGCCCAGCAATTTTCATAAAAGCAATTCATAAAGTCCCTTACTGGCTGGTTTGATCTCCCTTAAATTAGGTTAAACCTGAAATAACAGCTCTGAATTCAGAAGATTTATGTTGATGCAAAACTTATAAAAGTAAAGAGGCCACTGAAATAAGTATATATTGTGATGAAAAATTATGTATTTTGTTCTTGTTAAATATAAAAACTTAATTTTTAGAGATAGAAATCTACTACAGCGATGATGAAAAGTTAAGCTGACTAGTAAAAGTGTTAGTCAGGAAACTAGTTATCATGGTTATTGTCTTACCTCTGGGTTCTGAAAAACAAATAAACCAAACCAACAAAAAAAACCCCACCCCAACCAATCAAAAGATACTTGTTGGTACAAGGTTGACTGAGGAAGAACACAAGCTAGGTAACTGACCAATGTGTTTTAATCTGAATAAGACTTGACAAGAAAATTTGTGAAGATTTTCAGTGTTCTCTTTTCTTCTTCAGCCTTGTGGGTTGTTCTGCTCTCTACTCTAAAACTTATGTGGCATGAGTCCAGGCTTCTCCATACTTAATTCAGATAGGTACCAGTCTGTGAGAAATCATACCTACCTGCAAAGGTACTTAAGAAACTTTCCTTTCTGTAACATTCTCCAAAACATTAAGGTATTTTCAGTAGTGAAAAGGTGAAGAAGTATATTTACATGTCGAAAGGTTAAAAACTGAAGAGGCATCTGAGGATTGGATATGCAAAAATATGAAAACATTAAAGATGTTTAGTTTGCATAGAGTTGATAGTCTATTATTCCTTGTGTGCTAAAGACAGTTTAATGAAATCCGGAGTATACAATCAGACTGACTTCAGACTATTCCAGATGCGGTTGTCCTGAGTTTTTTTTATAAAACTGAGCAAATAGCACAGCAAGTTTCTTGCACAGTTTTTCCACTCCCATAGGGTGTAAAGCAGTTTATAAATGTCTTCATAAAAGACAGAGTAGCATGATGGTGTGAACATTCGTTAAATTCTCAGTGAACTGTGGAATGTTCTGCAGACTCTAAAGCAAACCAAAAACAATCCAGTTCTGGTTTGGTGGTTTGTTTTTTTTGTTTTGTTTTTTTTTGTGGTTTTTTTAAGTGGTGCAAAAATTTCTGCTGTCCACTCTTTTCCAGTAAAAAAACCCCAAGCAAACCACAACCTAAAACCAACCAACCAACACTCTGGAAAAACCTTATTGTAGCTATAACTTAAAGACAATGAAAAGAATATATTTATTTTTAAAAAATTCAAAACTGAATGCTACTTAATAATAAAATAAAACGTAAGATCAGTTTTAAGGACCCCTGCTCTTTCCAAATGTAAATACTAAAGAAAAAAAATTAGAAATTCGGAATTTCATAGATTGAAACCTTCCTGAAAAATCGAAGTACACAAATTTTGGGTACTGTTTTCTGTTTTTCTGTTGTATGATGTTGGATAAAAGTGGATTTCAAGAGTCTGCTTTTTACTCCTTTATATTTGTAATGATTCCAAACTGAATAATTTAAATAAAAATAAATTCTAACTCTCTGGTTAAATTGTAGATCACAGTACTAATGAAGTTTACTTTAAAAGTTTTCTCATTTAGTTAAAGTCAGGAGCATGGAGAGTACTGTGGAACATGTCATTTGATGAAAGGCAGTGCAGCCAGAAATGTCTGATAGTAGTCATAAAATGCATTGCATATTTGTGATATTGTTATGATATTACTATTTCTGATGTTTATCGGGTGTGCTTACAAGTGTTTATTAATAAATCCTCAACAAAACAAAGTTTTCTTGTTTCTTAGTAACCTGGTCCTTGGATAGAATAGGGCCCTACTTTTTAGGAGTTAAAACATGTAGCCATACCATGACTTTTGGGATTAATAAGGCTTTGGCTACTCTGAAAATTACTTAATAGATGTCAGAAACAGAGTTCAGTTAAAAATATACTTTAGAAAGTGGTGTAAAGTGCTCTCTGTCCTTGGGCACCCAAATGCATTTTTAGAAATGTGGCCCTTGTAATGCGTCCAGTGTTGCCCAAAGACTAATTCCTGAACCGAACAAAGAAACAGGCCTGACTGCTTCTGCTCTGCCATGAGCAAAGTAACTGCCTTAAAAAACATTACCTGAGACTTGTTCCTTTCCTTACAGGGATCTATAGGAAGGCTTGAAATAAACTTCAGAACGAGTAACCTTGAATAGTAAGGGTTGTATGAACACCACTAAATTTATGTAATTTATGGCTTCACTTTGGAGGGGGAAAAGTAGCTGCTGTGTTTTCTTTCTGTTCAGTAGCAGCCGCCCTTTTGAGCACTGATATGTTATCTCTGTTGATGGCATGCAACTTGAAGTGGAATATGAAGCATTCCAGGTGATCATTATGAGCTGCTCTAATCCTTTTGATTACAGCTGAGCTCCAGAGATCCTTACAGAAAAGCATCAGTTACACTTGGACTCATTTGCTCAGGAAGCTGAATGTGAACTTGAGACCCTGGCAGTCTGTCAAGACTGTCCTGTAAAATGTCAGTCATGTGGGGAAGCTGCAGATTTCTGCATTGTGGGAGGAGCACCATGCTCACAAGAACATAGTGAGAAATAACAGACCAAAGCAATGGAGGCCAGTAGAAATAGCAAACAAGAAACAAAGTGAGGCTTGTGTAAGACTTGTGTTGACTTTCTGATGTGCAAATGGGAATGGTAACTGGGAAAGTAACTGTTGTATGTGCAGAGTATTACTCCATTTGCACAAGTAGAGTGTGGACAGCAGTATTGTGGCTTAAGGTATTTAAAAAGTGGGTTGTTTTTCATTATCCTTCTAATGTAAGCATGTTACAAAAGGAATCCCAGTTGGGATAGTAGGTGGGAGCGAAGGAACTGAAAGATGAAGCTTCTGCTCTACCAGTCATCATCCAAATCTAGTCGATAAAGCTGTCCAAGAAACTTGCTAGGGGGATAAAGTTAGCTTTTCACTTTAAGATAAAAAAAAAGTCAAGAGAAACACAACAGAACATGCATAAGGCAAAAGGTTGTTGAACCATCCCACATGTACCAAAGGCTTTTACATTTGCCAAATATACCTGACAGACAAGTATTTCTGTTCCCCATAAGAGAAAGTCTTCCTTGATAGGCTCTTTACTGTTTGCTTACTGACCTAAGAACTTTGAGCATGAGGTGAACCCTGCCTGGCATTTGCTGTTATCATCAGTATTTATTGTTTTCATTAGGGACCCTTCTGAGGACTAACAAAATGGCTTCTCCAGCAGCGTTCCTATCCTGTGTGCATGAGCGGTTTGGCTAGAGGTTTATCATACTCAGCAACAGACTTGTAGACACAGGTTGCTTTTCCTGTCATTGAAGTTAAACTTGTGATAGGCTGTCCTCAGTAACATATGCTTCTAAGTTTTTGGGGTTTTTTTTTAAGGAGGTTACCATTGACCATGAGCTGCTTTGTAGCATCCCCCACTTTTTTGGTTAACACCGCTTTAAAAGTTCATTTGAAAGAGTGCATAAAATATTCTAGCAACTTACGCTTATATATTCCTACTTTTTGGAGGCACGCAGTCTTGTGAATTAAACACGGTGGATTCCAGCATTCATCTCAGATTATAAAGCCTGCCTATGCAATAGGAAAAGCGAGACTGTTTCAGCATACTAATACGCTGCAATACAAAACAGCCACATTAATATTCCTATTGGTTGTCATTGGAGATCTGCCAATTCCCATACGTATTTATCCACGTTCCAGAGTGCCCTTGCAATCTCATGACTGTTTTTTACAAGTGTTTGGTGGCTTATTCTTTTTCCTCAGCACGGTACAGAGAAATCACTCTACATATTCAAAGTGGGGGAGAAAAATGTGTTTAGGATAACTAGCATTTAGCACATAGTACAAATTAAACCCAGATGATATGATTCTCTCCCTTGCTACCCAATATTTACATTAGAATTCATATTTTAAAATAGGAATCTTTGGCATTAGAAGTAAGGATTAAAAGTTGCTTTAAACTTTTTTTTTACTTGCACTTGACAGGGATTTTTGTATAATTAATGAGTTGGACTTATTGATAATAGTTAAGATTCTGAGGTTTGTATTGTAAGTGTTCTGTTGCTAACTTGAAAATGTTGTTAAAAGTAAAACAGTTAAGACCTTTTTTGGTCAGAAATTGTGCATTTCTCGGCTGAGTTTTTTTTAACGCTACTTCAGATGGACTCACGTTTTATATTCTGCTAGCAATTAATTGTGGCTACTTTGGACTTAGAACATGATATCGAAGTAATTTTCCTTTTCTTTTTTGCATTTAAGTTAATCAGCTTTTGAGTTCTTAATTTCTGACATACACATATGGTGCATTTTTTAGTACAGTTGTTATTGGCAGCATGCTAGTGTCTTACAGTTAGTGTCCTACAGCAAAATTATGATAATGGATTATAATTTGATAGGAAATCTTGACTGAAGATTTTGAAGAAGGAGGGGTGAATTTGCAGGTTTGGGGTTTGATATCTTTTTTAAAGTCTGTTCCTCAGTGCATACTGGACCATAATGATAGAAAAGCCTTTGTTCTTCGAAAGTATTCTTAGTAAGACACTGTCACTTATTTCTGATGGATGCTATTTATCAGTATCCAAATATTCCTTTTTGGAAGCATGGTACACGTCTTAGCTCTTTTTACTTTGCTGACAGAATTTATTCAAGAGCTTGAGAGATCCTCCAGTGTAGCTTCAAATTGTTAATAAAAACTGCCTGTGACTATAAATCTATACTGTTCCCATTTCTCAATGTTTCTAAATGTATAGTTATTTGTATGCATTCTAACCTACTGCTAGATATAAACATCAAGAAGGTACAGACGCACTGCAGACTGTCTTTCTCAACTACTCAAACAGACTGCTTTGATAAAATACATCAGCAACCTTACAGGTGACCTGTTTACTGATCACGATGCTAAGCATTTGACCAGACTTCTGTGCAGTGAAACGTCGAGTTTTTTGCTCTGCTTTGCCCACCAAAAATCATTGAAGTCACTGGTACATCAAGGATTAAGCTTTAACAAACTCTGGGGTTGATAAATAAGAGTTTGTGTATTTATGGTCTGCTTTGTGATACAATCAAAGCCTGTTCCTTCAAATTATCTAGTCCCTATTCTACAAATAGTTTGTGGACTAAGTGTGAATTATAGCAATTGCAGGCAAAGTAGAAGACAGCCCTTTTATAGCCTACCCAGTGTGATGGGTAGACTATACAAATAAACTGTAAACAATAAATAGACTAAAACAGGAAAGGACAGGTATCCTTTCCTGGTTTTATTGAGTGTGAACACCAGAACATAGGAGAGACTGCACTCAGTAGAACAAAAGATCCATCTCACCTGGTTTCTTATTTTCAATAGCCAAGTGCCTGATAAAGCATGTAAGAATATGGTCCTTCCTTTTCATAGTCTTAGGTCTTGAAGAATTTGAAACTTGTGGATGGGATAAGTTTTGCATTTGTATTTAATGGCATTAGGTGACCTTTCTTCCATTGATCTAATTATCTGAATCTCAAGGAAACTTGTCTCTGATGAAAATGTACTGTAATTTACCTCTGAATAGAAAAGTCAGAGTAGGAAATGTCATCATACCTTTGACACAGTTATCAGTTCTTTCAATCTGAACAGAGTAGACGTGTGATTTTGCTTCAGGAAGTTAACATTTAAATGGACCTAAACTGGCTTGGATGTTAATGCATCACTGAGATAAATGGTATGGAGGAGAGTTTATTTCTTTGCTGCTAGGATGCTGGCAGGAGAGTGTGCTCTGTAATTGATTAACAGTGCACAGCACATTGACTTATACGGGGAAAGCTATTATACCTCAGTAACAGGAAAGTATATATGATTCTGGTTTTAGTAAGTAAAAAATTGGATCCTGCAGGGAATAACTGAAACTGCTGAAAGAATAAAAGATTCCTAAGGATTTTCTTTTTCTCCCTCTTAAATCTGTAGCATAACAGCACTTTATGTTATGAAGTTTAAAGAGTGCAATATATTTAGTGAAACTTTCATACAGGGCTAGAAATATTAGCTTGTGTAAGCAGTCTTTTAACTTTTGTTCTATTGGACGTAGAGTCACAAGTTATTAACGAGATTTAATCCTTTTTAACATCTATTAATTAGAAGTATAATTCTTCCCTATAATTCACACACATTTATGGTGAATTTCCTGTATTTTGAAGCCTAAATGAGCAGGCAGATTGGGTGTTTTGTGTTTATTTTTTAAACAATGAGACAGTGAGGTATTTTTGTTGTTTTGTTTTTTTTCTTTAGCTTATTAGATGGTCTCCCAAAACAGGCATAGGAAGCGAATGCAGTTCTCAATAGCAATGAAGGAAAACTTCGTCAAGTGTTTTACTTCCCCTGCTGCCCCCGGTATGGGTAATTCCAACCAAATGAAGAAAGCAGACATCCTGATTCAATACTTCCAAAGTACATATACACCAAATGAAGCACATTCATGACTGTGTGTGTAAAAAAAAAAAAAAAAAAAAAAAAAAAAAAAAAATTGTGACCGCAGTGGCAAATATGGAGTGATGCTCCTTAAGGGATTTTATTTTCATTTTTTGACTATGTCAAGCTTCTCTGTCTTATTCTTTTGAATCCAATGGGCTGGATTAGTGAAGAAGAGATAAGGCAGGCCATACAGGTGGATGATGATTTAGAAGCTTGTACTCCTTCCAAACAAGTTTTCCTATATTTCCTTTTGAGTAGCTTCATCAATAGCAGCAACAATATAGTAGCTGTCAAAATAAAAAAAGGACATATTCTCAATAGCTTCTGGGATCAGTAAAATAATAGAAGTTTTAATAAGCTTCTGCTATTTGGAGGTTATTTTTCAGCTGCCATGTTGTTTCTGAACACTGTCTAAAATCCAGGTTTATTTTTTTATTGCAAAAATTAAGGTTTTGTTCACGTTTTATCAATTTTTAAAAGGCTTCTTTGTTATTATTTAAGACAGCTCTTATGTTTCATAATTTTTTTTTAATATCACGACCAATAGCCTTCTTTTTGCAGCTAAATCTTTCTATTCCTGAAATAGAATCCCTTTCATAAAGATGCAGATTTTTCTCCCTGTGTGCCAGTATGAAACTAAGGGTGGGGGGAAATTGTATAAACTCAACAATTTGCTTTAAAAATTATACTAAAAAGCCATCTCAAATATATATTTTATCCAATGGGTTTTATGAATATGGAATGAATGCAGGATAAGATGCTATAAGACAGAAAGCTTTTGTAGGTGTCCTCATATCCATTCCTCTGGTGTTACTGCTGGGCACTGGATAAGTGAGTTCTGCGTCTTACTTGGAGTTCCATAAAGTAGTCTGGCTCCTAAGGACCCTTATCTGATACTGATAACATTTTTCTTTTTTGTACCATAATTAATAATGCATGAAGAAAGACATACCTTTACTTTGTATGTATGCATATGTTAATGACTATTTTTGTTTCTATATGTAAGTATATAGAAATATAGGAGATTTTTTTTTTTAAAGTCCTATTCTCCACTGTAAATTGCTGGCTAATTTCAGTTTTGTTTATGACTGATTTTAAAAGTAGTTAAAGAGGAAGTGTATGGGAGGTAAAAATAATAGGAAAATAAACAAAGATATATATTCAATCTTCTCTCTCATATATAATTTTCTCCTAAACAGTAAATAACATGCAATATGCATAAATAAATCTCATACATTTTTTTATGTATTTAAAAAAATTCTTATTATGTGTTTTTCTGATTTTTAATTGTTTTATTCCATTTTTATATAGAAAACAAAACTAATGACAAATTACTTCAATCTTTAGCTAGGTAACGCTAACAGTGAAGTGGCAGCGACAGCAGTTTGCTAGCAGTCTTTTAAGTTGAAAAGCCATTTTTTATGAAATACCAAAAATACACTATAGATAAAGAAATGCATGAGAAAAAAATTCCCAGTAACTCTATTTTTCTGTGATTATAATGTTTAGGGAAAAATCTGTAATGAGTACTTCAATCTGCTGCTCACTTCTATTCTTAGCTCTAACCTTGTACTTCTTTGACTGAAATAACAGCAGCTTAGCACCCAAGATCTTAAAACACAGGCCTTTGCTCCATGCCATACCCTTGCTGCCAGGGAGAGGTCCTGTGTCACCCCAGAGTGCTTCTTGGATCGTGTGATGTGAGCACAAGGCACCATGCTTGTCCCGCTGCTGGCTTCTGGCCAGCTGTGCTGTGTGACCACAGCCAAAGCATAGGGAGGCGAGAAGAGGGAAATCGATTCTTCTGTGTTGTGGTATAAACAATAATACTTAAAACCATTTATCTTCTGTTGTCAAAATTCCGTCATTAAACAGTGTGATAGTGAACTTTAAAGTCATTGGAATTGTCCTTTAATTCACTGAAAAGCAATTGCCCTTTACTATCGCCTATGCTTTTATGCTGGTATGAATTTTGTTTCCCCCATATGAAACTCTCACAGATTTGTGAAGGGAATTTATTTATTTTGTTAAATGTCAGAGTACTGATTCATGAACTAATGTTCTTCTATATTTCAGTGCTTCAGTTTCTATTACTGTGTAACTAATTTTATTTTTCATTACTTGAGACAGGAATTTTTAGGAGACCTGCATAATAAATTACTTGATTCACTCACAAGTTCCTCTTTTGAGGGTAAGATTAATTCAGTCTGTATATATGATTCAGTGTGGCCAAATCTCAGGTTTCTAATTGTATCAAAAATATGTGGTGTGGCTGAGCATTAAATATGTTGCCCATCAGGGGTGGTCTAATGCTTTCTAGATACATAAATTGAGGTTGTTTCTACTTATGTAAGTCTGTCTCTCACTGCCTGTGTTTAAGATTAGTCAAGCTGAGGGTGTAGGTCACATTTTTTTCTGCTCTGGTAAGTCCTACCTGAAATGTATACGAGTCATTTAACCTACATATTTCACCCATCTGTTGAAATAACTGAGGAAAAGCTAAAACAAAGGGCAAAACGTTAACTATCTTAAGTATTTGAAAATCAAAAGCTAGTTCTTTTCAGTCTAATTTACATAACTTCATACAACAGCAGGAGATTAGTCTTAAACTTTTTTCTTCATTGGAAAGGCAAAGATTCTGATTTTGGGTTTTTTTTCATCTTAGATGCTAATACCAAGTTAATCTTCTTTATACTGAGCAAAATAGAAGTGAAGTACTCAAATGGATTATAGAGATTATATTTAAAAGATTATTTTGGGTTTTTTTTCCCAATATATTTGTAATATGTTATAATTCTTAGGCATTTATTCATGTATCTTAATTTATTTTCTTTTTTAAAATATCAGGTTATCAGCGCTTATATTATAGAACTGAAAGTTTTTATCTTATCTACTTATGAAGCTTTCATGATAATACTTTTCTTTAGCACTACTTTTTCATGTCACCAAAAACATGCCAGATATATCAGGGCAGGCTTTCCTTTTTTCATTTGTAGTATCACTAAGGAAAGTGGTGGCCCATGGTTAGGCATTACCATTTGTTCTTAGGGTACTTAGCCCCCTGGACTAGAAGACAGCAATGGGGAGCAGAATGAAGCCCCTGTAATCCAAGGGGAGATTGTTAGCAACCTGTTACACTGTTTAGACATGCAAGACTATGGGGCTGGATGGGATCCACCCAAGGGTACTGAGGAAGCTGGCAGAAGTGCTTGCCAAGCCACTTTCCATTATTTATCAGCAGTCCTGGCTAACTGGGGAGGTTCCAGTTGAGTGGAGGTTAGCAAACATACCTGTCTCCAAGAAAAGTCAGAGGGAGGATCTGGGCAACTACAAGCCTGTCTGACCTCAGTGCCAGGGAATATTATGGAACAGATAATCTTGAGCGCCAACACATGGCATGCACAGGGCAACCAGGTGATCAGGTCCAGTCAGCATGGGTTTTTTGAAAGGCAAGTCCTCTTTGACTAACCTGATCTCCTTCTGTGGTAAGGTGACCCACTTAGTGAATGAGGGAAAGGCTGTGGATGCATTTTACCTGCACTTTAGTCAAGACTTAACACTCTTCCTGCAGCATTCTCCTAGTGAAGTTGGCTGCTCATGGCTTGGACAAGCATACTCTTTGCTGGGTAAAAAACTGGCTGGATGGCCGGATCCAAAGAGTGATGATGAATGAAGTTAAATCCAGTTGGCAGATGGTCCTCAGTGGTGTTGCCCAGAGTTCAGTACTGGGGCCAGTTCTGTTTAATATCTTTTTCAGTCATCTAGACAAGGGAATTGAGTGTACCCTCAGTAAGGTTGCAGATGACACCAAGTTGAGTGGAGAGCATTGATATGCTTGAGGTTAGGAAGGCTCTACAGAGGGATCTGGACATATTGAATTCATGGGCCGAGGCCAGTTGTATGAGTTTCAATAATGCCACAGCATAGAAGGCTCAATCTGAAAATGAGAAAAAACTTTTTTACTGTAAGGGTGGCAGAGCACTTTAACAGGCTGCCCAGAGAGGTTGTGGAGTCTCCTTCTCTGGAGACATTCAAAAAGCATCTGGACATGTTCCTGTGTGACCTAGTCTAAGTCATCCTGCTCTGACAGGGGGTTGGACTGGATGATCTTTCGAAGTCCCTTCCAACTCCTAATATTCTGTGATTGTGTGAAGGCCAAGTGCTGGGTCCTGCACTTGGATCACAACAACCCCATGCAATGCTACAGGCTTGGGGCAGACTGACTGGAAGGCTGTCTGGTGGAAAAAGACCTGAGGGTACTGGTCAACAGCTGCCTGAGTATGAGTCAGCAGTGTGCCTAGGTGGCCAAAAAAGGCCAATGGCATCCTGGCTGTTATCAGAAATAATGTGGCCAGCAAGGCTAGGGAAGTGATTGTCCTCCTGTACCTGGCACTCATGAAGCTGCACCTTGAGTACTGCTTGGTTTTGGTCCCCTCACTAAAGACAGACATTGAGGCACTGGAGCATGTCTGAAGAAGGGTGACGAAGCTGCTGAAGGGTCTAGAGCACAAGTCTTATGTCAAGTGGTTGAGAGAACTGGGGTGGTTTAGTCTGGACTAAGGAAAGCTGAGGGGAGACCTTATCACTCTACAACTACCTGAATAGAGGTTATAATGAGGTGTGTGTTGGTCTCTTCTCCCAGGCAACAAGTGATATGACAAGAATAAGCAGCCTCAAGTTGCACTAAGGGAAATTTTGATTAGATATTAGGAAAAATTTCTTTACTAATGGTGTTATCAAGCATGCCCAGGGAAGTGGTGGAGTTACCATCCCAGGTCGTATTTTAAAGATGTATAGATGTGGTGCTTCAGGACATGCTGAAGTAGTAGACTTGACTGTGCTAGGTTAACAGTTGGACCTGATGATCTTAAAATTATAAGGTCTTTTTTAACCTAAGTGATTCTGTGAATTTATCATTACCTAATTTTGGCCTTTGTTGAAGTCTTTATTTTCTCATGTTGAGGTGTGTGTCTCTATGTGTATGTGGTTTTGTTTGGTTGGTTGTTTTGTTTGGTTGGTTGTTTTGTTGGTTTTGTTTAGTTTTTACTGAAATGTTTAGATGTAGCCACGTGCATTCTACATACACAAAAATAACAAAGCTGTGTTGTTACCCTCACAAAAATATAAAGGGTCCATTGTCCCTTAATATGTATGAATGATTAACAGCATAAAGTGAATCTATTTTCTTGTGTTTCAGAAAAGTGTGATGAACCTCTGGTCTCAGCATTACCCCACTCCTCCTTCAGCAGCTCATCATCTATGACAAGCAGCTATGTGCCAGGGTATGCCAAGCTAAACAAGAGAGGAGGTAAGGGGCCTTGTCTGCCTTCATGTTCACATATTTCAAGAAAAAATGATGTGTATTATTTTTAATAAGAAAATGTCTTTATTTTAAAATATTATTGCTTATGTTTGTTTTTACAAAGTTTTAGATGACAGACTGTTTATGTAAACAGAATGAATTTCTGTTTCATTGTATGAGACAGTAATTGCACTCCATTGCACTGCAGGGTGAAACACACTACTAGTAACATGTAGCAGCATGGGCCAAATGCCTAATGTCAATGAGGTCATACAGTACAGCTGTAAAATTGACTTCAGTTAAAAAAGCATACCTGTGTTCATCGAGTGAATGAACATTTGCAAGGTTGTTGTTGGAGCAAAGCTAAACAGCTTTGATGTGCTTTGTTGATTTAACTTGTTTCTCACATTAGCAATGACTGCTGTCTTTCACCTTTTTCTAGCACCACAAGAACTTTGCCTTTTGCCTATATTTCTGTAATTCAATGAGGTCTTGTTCAGAAGTAAAAAAGTCACCTCAGTTTTTGTTGTTGGAAGAGTAGGTGTGTAAGTTTGATGATCTACCTGTTCTGACTATGCCCTTTGGGCTAAGCAAATTTATTTCATGGTCTGGATACAAGTCTTTACCTTCACCCATAGGAATTTTCATAGTTTTCCTTGATATTTCTAGATGTCTGCATGTATATTGTTTTGATATCAATCTCTAAATTAATTTCACAGCAATGATAGATTGACAGAAAATTAGTATTCTGAATACTACTGATTTTTTTTTCTAATAATATCAATCTAAAAGTCCTAAAATCTAAAATTTCACACATTCTTGGGGAATTACCTTATGATTCAATACCAACGTTTTCCTCTCAAAATACATGTCAAGGGTTTAATGAATTGACTTAGTGAACCTAGAGTTAAGAAATACTTTCACATTAGGGAGGAAGAAGAGAGACCAAGTGACTACAGTGCCTCGATCTTCTAAATTTTGAAGATCTGTAATAATGCAACTGGAGTTGTAGAAGTTTGGATTATTTGTACTACTGCTTTATTTTTCCTGCTCCTGCGGGAATTATGTTGCTCCTGCCTAGACACCATATTCTGCCTCCTTAAAAAAAAACCAACCCTATAAACATGGAGACAAAAATGACTGTGTTTTATCTTTGGGTGTTTGTAAATAAAATCTGAAATACTTTCAAGTGGTGGAATTTGTGGCATCAAAACCATAGCCTAGGCTGCCCATGTTCTACATCCATTCTTTATACTACTGTTTGTGCAGTTTCTGAGTCAAAAAACCCCACCTTATGAGCAAAAACATGAATTTACTGCTAGCTTAATTGTAATCTTAATCAAACACTAATTATTGCCCTAGTGATTATTTAAAAAAAAAAATCTGTTAGCTAGAAAAGTCTCAATAATAAAGCAGACTATATGTGCATACTTCCTTGTGCCATTTCCTGGTGCTTCCCCGTCACAGCTCCTCCAAGTCTCATAGTGGATAGCTCTAGCTGGGGTGGGGGCTATGATATGCTGTCAGTGTCCCAGATTCTTTACTGGGAGGAGGACACAGATGTCAATGACAACATTGACACAGCAGGATCTGCTTGAGGTTAATTGTGTGTGTTTTCAGGGAATGAGGTGATGGGGGCTGCACCATGAGGGGGGCCAAGCTGGAGACATGGGCAACCTTGGGGCAGGTGGTGCCCTGGCTGTTGGGGTACCATCCCCTGTCCACAAGCAGGGTGGACAGTGCTGGTGGCACCAGAACATTCTGCCAGTTGTCTAGAGATCATTGCACAGGAAGGGATGAGCCAGGAAGCTCAATCCACAAGTGGAAAAGAAATGGGGCTAGGCGTGCATACACCTAGGATACGGCTGAAATACGGCCTCCAGGCCAACAGCCAGGGAGAGTGGGTACCCAAGGGCAATTATGGCCTGTTAGTACCTTCAGGGCCCTGCCATTGATCTTTGTTTATTAGTCTGCAACTCCATATGTTTGAACTCTCTGTACAAGTGTGTTTTACATGTTTACATGTGTAGGATTCTTGTTCTTTGATCTCTTTTTTTTTTGTCTGTCTAAAATCATCCTTAGTCATCTCCCAAGGTTGCTTTCTTTTAATGACTGGTAGTTGACTTGGTGAGTTGCTTATAGCCTTGCTCCCTTTGCTACCACCCTCTGCCTGTATTTTCAATACGTCTGCTATCATCCTATGATTGTAGTACTCTACACTGTATTTTTATTCTACCATAATAATTTTTTCCCTAACCAGCATGGCCGGGCTCGCCATTCAAACGCTACCTTAGGTACAGAAATACATCAGAATTGTTGTACTGATAGTGACTAGTCTGTGCAATCACAAAGCTAAGTTAAAGGTAAAATAGATTAGGCTATGTTACTCGATTGTTAGAGAATTGCTATTACAACTAAGTGAGCTAAACAAAAGCCAAAGACTAGCATAGAGAAAATATGACTGTCAAGCTCTAGTCCTGCAGCCCTACAGAGTTGGTGCAGAGCCTGTGGCCTGCCAATAGCATTGGCAATGTCTTTGGTTTTTAGGCCTGCAGACTAGTAGATAGCGTTGCTTATAGCTTCTGAAATTCAGAAGACCACTTCTGAATGAGAGGTGATACCATTTTATGCTGGCTCTGGGATTTTACTTCAGCATTGCCTTTTTTTTATTACATGCCTTTTAGTAATTCCCAGCTTTTCTGTTGCAATGTGTCTGAACATGGGTTTTGATAGGCTGTTGAGTCCCTTAATTTGTATTTTTAACTGTTTATTGTCCAGGTGAAAGACGTTAAGGAACAGAAATTCTAAAACATTGCTCATCATTTAGGTTGAATTCTGCTGTATCTGATCATAGTTATGTCCATTTGCATTCCATTTCTTGTTCTACAATATAAAAAAAAATAGTCAATAGTATCACTTCAACAAAATAAAGCTTTGCATCATCTTGGTGGGCAGGATCTTCAAATTAATTTTAGATGACTATTTCTCCTTCTAGTTTACTAGACTTCTTATTCTTTTGTTAGTGAAAGGCAAATCAGACATTAGAAATTTAGGGGGTTTTCTTACAATTAAAATAAATTTGCCCTCCTCTTTCTTACCGTTATTATCACTATAGTGCAGTTTCTTCTAATGATATTTCTTTAGCAATATGGATCTACAGAACTGTGATTAATCAAATATTTGCTTAATTACCTCTATCAAAAGGTCATTTGCAATTTAGTTGCATCACTTTGCTTAAATAGCAACTTCTTCAGACTGTTGTCATCCATCTGTTAATACCTATGAAGCCTAGCATGCATAATTTTCAAAACTGAAGCTTCAATATGTACATTACCTTATTTTGCTTTCCCAATTCTAGTGACAGTAAAAGTACTGCAGGATTCAGGAATGTATTGAACACAAGAACTTGACCTTCACTGTGTTTATATTTCTGCTCCTACAAATGATGGAAAATAGCTCAGTTTTAATGCTGAGCTATTTTACAATATCATGGAATTACAGATATTTCTAATCAAATCAGTAATAAAGGGATCCAACTTTTTAATGCCCAAATAGTCGTCATTGGCTAATAGGTTCCCAGATCAAATGTGGTATTTAAAATACACTGTGCTCAAGTCATTAATTATAAATAACTTGCCCTCCTCTAGCCTCAGACTCTTTAAGGAAATATACATTTGAAAATTCTAGTCTCCAACCCAAATATATTTTTCATTGCTGTTTCCCTGGCACTTCACTTTAGACTGGAAAACACTTTAGCAGAATAGATAGTATATTGTATTCTTTTGATTAAGACACTTAATTTACTGAACTCATGTTATTAAGAACTCATGTTACTAAGAAAGTTGCAGTTGTGACTGTATTTGTTGTGGTTCAGTTTCCTTCTATAAATGTTGCAATTGGAAGGATGTATATTCAAGAGTTTAATATTTCAGCAGTTTTGAGGAGGCTTCAAAAGCAGAAACATCCACAGATTTATTCCTAGTGTTTGATATCATATTGTTTACAAGTCCCATAACTAGTGATCTAGATAGAACTAAAACTTCAGGGAACAGCACTGATCTGGAAATTGAGCCTCCAGGATGTATGTTTAGGAGATTTTGCTTTGTCATTATGCAAGAATATACCACATTTTCCACAGCTGTCTACTCAGAGTCCTGTAAGCCTTCACTGGCTTATGGATTAGTAGTACATATACTTTGTTCAAAGGAAATGCAGATTTGATGAACAGACTATAACTTGATTAGAAAAGTTAGCCTGTCCAGATCTGTTTACTTGGTGCTTCATATTTTTCTATGTTGGCCCTTGTTCTTATTCTGATCCTTATTTCTTGTTAGGATAAGCAAAGAAAAGTATTTGGAGGTGGGATTTTTTTGGAAAGAAAAAGGTTAAGTTACTTTTTTATTAGAGGAAAAATTGCTGATTGTAGAAACAAATATTTAGTGGTTACCTGCAGGTATGTCAATCTCTTGCAAATTCAAACCAAAATTAAAAAGCCCCAATTTCTGTGTCAGTGATTGAGAGTCTTTGATTTATATAATTGTTAAAACAGTGAGTATATATTTCCATGATCACAGAGAGCCAACGGCCTGGGGGTACAATGAATGCATGCCTTTCACACCAGCTGTCTCTTTTATAAATCCCCAAAGCACCCCGACTATTTCATAAGCTGCCTTCCTGGGTGCTTTCAATCATAGTAACTGAAGTTTAAACAAAATGCTTTCATTTTATGATTGTAGAAACAAGTAGGGAAAAAGTAGGTCCCACAAAATCTGGGCTGTTTTGTATTTGTCTATTTGTAAGCAATGGAAAGTGCTTTCTGCGCTATACTACCACTTCTCAAAACTTTTAATGGCAGTAAGTGCTGGGTTAAGCAATTGCTGCTATTCC
>NW_010168320.1:57538-60645 GCF_000695765.1 Mesitornis unicolor
AAATAAAGGGGAGTGAGGACCCTCTGAAACTTTAGGTGTGGCAAAACTTGTATGCAGACTGCAGTGATGCAATGTATTGTATAGTGAGAGGAGGTTTGAGGAAGGCAGAGTGTGGTGACTCCTGAATTCTGTTTAAGGATCATAAGCAAAAGCTTGGACTAAAAAGCTAAATGGCACTGAATTAGCAACTCTTGAGACAACAGTTGCTGTAGTCAGATTCTATCAAATTATCCTTTTGAAAGTAAGATAATTTTTCAGTTTAAACAACAAAGTCTTAGTGCTATACTTTATTATAATATTTTTTCATTATCTTTTCAAATTATGAAAAATACTAGCATGTTCAGTGCCAGTATAACAAAGGTACAGATTATTTTTGAAATGTGTGTAGAGAAAACAAAGCATGACAGAAGAGGAGAAATGTATGTGGCTTTTTTTCTTTTTGTTCTTGTCACTATCACTTCTATCTAAATAGAGCATAAATAAATAAATAAATATGGAAACATTGTTACATCTTTGAATATTATCAACTCCTAGACCTTATTACTTTGGATACACTCAAAAATATTTCAAATATTCTTTCAGTTACCAGCTCACATTCTATACCTATGTAAACCAAACATTTCTAAGTGCATGAAATCATACAGTGTAATATTTGGAGAAATAGGAGAATGTGTTACCTTTGAAAAAAATACTTAATTTTCTTTTTCAAAACGATTGACATTGAGTCATTCACATTGACACGTAAATATATGCCATTAGGTTATTGACAGCACTGTAACACATTTTAACTGAAATCTACTATTAGACTAGCTAAAAACATTTCAAAGTTCCTTCCACTTTTGTCATACTGGTTCTCTTGCAGAAGTAGTCTGTGATGCTGCCACCTTACTAACTAAAAGAGCATCAGAGGAGAGTTTTCAATTAGCTCATTCTAAAGATTTTAAAAAATCTATCTACTGTAGCTTTTGCATATGTGATCTCAAGGTTATAAGGTCTAACATCTTATGACCTGCCATCAGTAGAATCAATGGACTGCATCACATCATAAGAAGGATTCTTAGCACATGTTTGATATAATACATTATCAATCTTCCCTTTAATGGTTCCCAAGCTATTGGACCTTACACTTCTCACTAGTACCAGAATTAATGCTTCCCATCATCCACCACATATCATTTTAATTTAAGGAAGAAATTCTACATTATTTCAACATAATGTAATATTACAGAATATAACTGGAAGCTGCTTGAAACTGAGCAGAGTCTCAGAACTTCAGAAATAATCCCAGCAGACAGCAAAAGTATGAAGGTCATAATCAATCTTTGGGTGTATGGAAATTATCTTTTGCATAGTGGAATAAAGAAGAAGAAATTTGACATCCAGGTTTCTCTTTCAAATCCAGTATTTGGGGGGAATCTGAAGCTAACAACGAAATTGATAATGGAATAAGAGGAAGTTTCTGTAGGACAGCTGGTGTTCAAAAAAGCAATCCTTTTATCAACTTTATGTAACTCCTGCCTAGGCTTTCATGTTGCTTTTTGATCAGGGTGCTGACCTTGAACTGTTATCGAAATTATTGATTTAACTATTAAATAAGCATCAGAAATTTTAGTTGTTGGCTTAGGTGTAATTGAGTGGATTTTTAAATTTTGTCTTGTGTGGAAGATGCAAGAATTTATCTATAATGGGATATAATTCTTTTATTCTTTTATTATCCCAAGTTATTCCCAAGTAAGTAAATTAGATCTGTTATGCATCAGCTCTACCAATATAGAATAATGCTTGTGAGAGTCTCACCTGAGAAGACATCTGGCCTATGTTCTTTTTAGTATGGCTATTAAAACCTCTAATAATATAACCAATATCACTACTTCTCCAATTCCTTTTTACTTTAATGGTATATGAAAAGTATTTCATAAAATCATAGAATAATTTTGGCTTGAAAGGGACCTTAAAAATAATTTAATTCCAAATCCACCCTGCCATGGGCAGGGACACCTCCTACTAGACCAGGTTACCCAAAGCCCTGTCCAACCTGGCCTTGAACACTTCCAGGGATGGGGCATCCACAACTTCCCTGGGCAACCTGTGCCAGTGTCTCACTGCCCTCACAGTAAAAAATTTATTTGTAATATCTAATCTAAATCTACCCTCTTCCAGTTTAAAACTGTTACGCCTCACCCTATCATGCCATGCCCATGTAAAAAGTTACTCTTCTTCTTTCTTGTAGGACCCCTTCAGGTACTAGAAGGCTGCTTATAAGGTATCCTAAGAGCCTTCTCTTCTCCAGGCTGAACAACCCCAACCTTCTTAGCCTGTCCTCATGTAGTTTTCCTTTTGACAAAATGAATGTAGAAGGGATGGTTTGCGTCAGACTGGATTTTTGTGAGCTCTCTGGGCTTGTTCCTTCATGGGACTTGCCAAGAATTTAGTTTGAGTGTGAATCTGAAAGTAAGGAGGTGCTTACTCTGCATTAACATTGTCCAGATAGGGGCAGTGGGGAGCTAGTGTGCAGAAATTAGCCCACTGTAGACTGTCACCTTCAATACTGCAGTCTCCTTATGTCAGAAAGACTTTTGGGCACACTGAGAATGCCTACATGCAGTGTAACTCGTATTTTGATTAAATACATCTTAGAGAAAAGTTGTTACAGAGTTGCAAGTGGTTTGTAAATTCACTGCCCAGGTTACTGAATGCTGTCTTTTCTAAGTAGGTAAGCAATTAAGCTTAATGGATAGAGTAGCATAAAAGAATGGTAATAACCATGAGAAAGAAATTAGTATCATCCACTTAGCTTTTGTCTGTCTAAGAGAGAGCTCTTGCTGAGTATGGATTTATAAATAATTTAAAAATAGTTGCCAATAAATAAACAACTTCCTTTCTGTAAATAAGTGCTTTAGATAAACACACATTGTATTGGGGTGGCCAAAAAGTAATTGCATCTTATTTTTCTGGGTACATGAAAGGCAAATTTTTCATAGGAAACAAAAAACTGTATTAAACAACAGATTGTCCATTTTGTTCAATTACCTTTCCATCTTTCAGGCAACTTTATGATTCCACACTCAAAAAGTTTTTACCTTTTTTGGCAAAAAACAGTTCCAAGA
>NW_010168321.1:0-8153 GCF_000695765.1 Mesitornis unicolor
TCTGTCTGAGGGGTCGGTGTGGCCCTGTGTGCTCACGGAAGGATCCTCACCGCAAGGTTCGGCTCCCGCTTCCCTGTGCCTAGGAGCCGAGGTGAGGCCCGCCCCGGCTGGCGGCGGTCACCTCTTGAGCTGCGAGGCCCCGGGCCTGCAGCCTTGTCACCACCACTCAGTGCTTCAGCAAGAGCCCCCAGCTCACCCTCTGCATTCCCACAGCAGGTGTGGCCCTGTGTGCTCACGGAAGGATCCTCACCGCAAGGTTCGGCTCCCGCTTCCCTGTGCCTAGGAGCCGAGGTGAGGCCCGCCCCGGCTGGCGGCGGTCACCTCTTGAGCTGCGAGGCCCCGGGCCTGCAGCCTTGTCACCACCACTCAGTGCTTCAGCAAGAGCCCCCAGCTCACCCTCTGCATTCCCACAGCATCAGAAGAGGGGTGGTGGGAAAAGGGAGCGTTCGTTAGATCGCAAATGAAAAAGTAAACTTAAGCTTCCTGCTCTCATAGATAGGAACAGCATCAGGTGCCATTGTAGAGATGGAGGTCATCTCTCAGCGAGTTCTAAAAGCTTGTGTTAATGAAGCCACTCACAGTAACCGTCACTTTGGGGAGTCGCTTTGAGCTGTTTTCCTGCTTTGTTGTCAGGAGGTGTGAGTAAATCGACATGCAGTGAATGCGGATATGGGTGTTGCTATAAGAGCTGTTACCTTTTATTTCCCTTAGGAGCTAATCCAGCATCAATTCATTAAGCAGTCACCTTGTGGAAAGCAGTGTGGCAGTATGTATTTGTATCTCGGAATACCTGCCTTCTACCTGCTTTGTCAAGCCTTGCTTAAGCCATGCAACATTGAAAGTCCGTATTTCTCACTTCGTTGGCACTGTGACATTAAAGTTCTGTGAGGACAGTGCAGTCCTCAATACATAAGAGCGTAGCCAAAATCCACTTTCAGCAAGTATTCCAGTATTTATGTATTTACTTGATTTTAGGAAATAAAAATAAAATTACTTAATTAAATAACTTTAAAAGCATGTAATGCAGTTTAAGACTTTTAAGCTGCCTGTGGCAGTTTCCCTAAAACAGATGCTTTTTAGTTCTCTGAAGACCCGACAGTATCCACAAAGACCTCTGGGGGGAGCAAACGTCTTGTGCAAATGCGGTCGCCCTATGGAAACTCGAAAGACCTCTCTTCGTGGACAGCATAGCAAAAAGGGACACTTAAGCATCTAAAAATTGGTGCCTAAATATTTTTTTAGGGTTGCAAATGTAATTGGATTCCCGTGGCATCTGTGCTAAGGCTGCATCTCATTCCTAAATCATCATTTCCATTCTCTTCTGGGCCCTACCTTTTGCTGTTGCTCCCCTTAGCTAAGCCCCTGCACTTGTTACCACCCTTTTCTTTATTATCTTTTGTTTTCAATTACCACCTTCAGCAGCAGTAACCTTTGCTCCTGCAGTGGTGCTGTCATGTGTGTGAAACCTCAATTAGTTGTTGTGTGCTATCATGTGTGTGAAACCTCAATTAGTTGTATCTGAGGCCGTGTGTTCACCTACAAGCTTGGCCTACACATATGTATTGCACAGTAATGACAGCTTTAGTTAGGAACATGATTTTGCTTTTTTACCACAAGAATTAAATCTTCAGTAACATGACTGGATGCAGTCACAGGTTGTATATTACTTTAAAGAAATAGAGAATATCAGCATAAATACTTCAATACATTGGTTTTACATTTTCACCTGTAAGCTAAGGTCCTTGTTGGGTATTATTCCACAGTTTTATAGCAAATAAAATTAATATCCAGGCAAGCCCAACCAGCCAATTTCATGTTCATGACATTTTACGCTCAGGTGTGCAGTGTGGTGCACCTTACGCTAGTTTGGGTGCAGTTATGAGACAAATAGGTACAGAAAAGAAAAATACTTATAGAATCATACATGTGTGTTTCTTTTATAAATACTTGTATGTTCCTTTTTAATATGTGGAATAGCAAACTGACTTATTAAGCATTCACCTGGCAATGGGTGATACACAGACATCTTACATAGTCAAGGCCTCAGTGTGTCACATTTATTAATCTTTAGGGCAAGGAAGAAGTAAGTATGTGTCAGAGTACCTAAGAATACAGGGAAGCGGAAACCCAGGGTAACTGACCCCAAGATAACCCAGGCTGACTAATCAGTACTATTACATACCATGCACATCACAGGCACCATAAACTGGGGGTTTGGTGTAGGTGGCCCTTCTTCCTCCTTCTTCTTCCATGGCTGACATCTCAGGAGGGACTTGTCTACCGTCCTACCCCTGAGGCCTAGTGTCTCACCATACTGACTGAGTATAACTCTGTGTACTTTATGTTAATGCTGTTCCCACAGAATCACAGAATCTCAGGAGTTGGAAGGGACCTCTGGAGATCACCCAGTCCAACCCCTGCCAGAGCAGGATCACCCACAGGAGGTCACACAGGAACACGGCCAGGGGTTTTGAATGTCTCCAGAGAAAGAGACTCCACAACCTCTCTGGGCAGCCTGGGCCATGCTCTGGCACCCTCACAGTAAAGAAGTTTGTCCTCATGTTCAGGTTGAACCTCCTATGCTCCAGCTTGCTCCCATTGCCCCTTGTCCTGACATTGGACATCACAGAGCAGAGCCTGGCTCCTTCCTCCTGACACTCGCCCTTTCCAAATTGATCCCCATGAATGAGGGCACCCCTCAGTCTCCTCTGCTCCAAGCTAAAGAGACCCAGCTCCCTCAGCCGCTCCTCATCAGGAGATGCTCCACTCCCTCCATCATCTTTGTGGCTCTGCTGGACTCTTTCAAGCAGTTCCTGTCCTTGAACTGAGAGCCCAGAACTGAACACGATATTGCAGATGTGGTCTCATCAGGTCAGAGTAGAGGGGAAGGAGAACCTGTTATTAACATTAGTTTTTATTATTATTATTTTATTAAAGCTATCTCCATTTCAGCCCACAGATCTTTCCTTCTCCCAGTTCCCCTCCCCAGGTGAGGACGAGTCATTGGGTGACAGAACAACTGTATAAACCACAACAGGAGTTGCCTTAGACTGAAAGCACTTCATGACAATACTTGTAAAAATTATTGACATCTTTAGTCTATATTAGCAGATTTCTTCCTGAGTGTCCCCAAAATATATATAATTATGCGGCTAATGCACTCATCATTGTATTTGTTTTAGATTCAAATCCAAATTAGGTAATGTAGAAAGTTGTCCAGGAACATAAATGCATTGAAGATGAAATACACCCTTTACACACATGAGATTTGCCCTGCAGGCATTTCTGTGAAATACTTCAGCTGCTTGCCAAGTGTCAGAGCAGAATTTATTCTTCTACCTGCATGAACCATTATCAGAGATGAAATGGTGTGCATCGCCACAGAGCTTTTATGACCACAGTTACGAGTCTCCTGCTCCAAAGAGCTGCAGCTCATCAAGAATACTTTAAACTCTAAAGGATTTCAAATACACCACGACTATACTTATGCTTTAAACAAACCTTTATTTTGTAAAGCTTAAAAACTTAGTGTATTTGCAAACCCATAAATTTTTATGTGTTTTTTAGGAATCATAAACCCAAAGGGGACAGCTTCTACATGCACTCATACTGAATCGGCTTTATATTAAAATTTAGACAAGGGAACATATTTTCTGTATTGACTGGGACCTTTTAAATCTAGACTGAACTTCAGAGTAAGATTTTACTCATATTTTACTCATATTTAAAAGCCAAAGTTAATTTCAGGCATGTCACCGTCACTTTCAAATAGCCAGCAACTTCATTCCAGGTGAGCTCAATGTAGTTCTTAACGTGGGTAGGTTTTGATTCCCAAGTAATGCTTTGAAAATAGGTGATCTGGGTCATTCTCATGCTCATTCTACTGTGCAATAAACCGAAATGTGGCACATCCTAAACTTTATTCACCTCAGCTGTGTTACTCTTTGAAAGCTGGAATTCTCCTCGGCTCACTCTAAAAGACAACCTACAGACGCAGCGTTGCTTTTGGCATACATCATGTGCCATAAGAAAAAAAATACACTCCTTAAAAATGCGTTGCACCAGCTGCAGTACAAGCTATGCCAACGAAATGACTCTTGCACAAGGATAAGCAGCCTTTATTTTGATTACTCAGTAGAGCTGCATTAGCAAACGCTTTACAATGCTGATCAGCTCCAAGGAAATTTATTCAGGTCCCCGAATATCCTCCCTCTCCACAGCATCAGCATCTGTTGGAGAACTCCGATCTAGAAGGAAAAGTGGCTCCCGCAGCTCCCATGAAGATCAAACTGACTACGCGGCAGTGCGTTATTACAGCTTCAAAGATGAAGTGGCCCACTCATCTCAGTGGGATGCTGAGTTAATGCACTCTTTCTGGCGTCTCACAGCACATCCCCTGCAAGCAGCACTGCCCTTCCAAAAGGGAGTTTCTTCCAGTAGCTTTGCAATTAAAAAATCTGCAGTGTTTTAAATATGTGCCAATGACTTAGATTAAAAATCATCCGTTATGAAGTGTATAAGAAAAAGAGACCCTGCCTGGGTTGTATCCAGCTTTATATGCAATTCGTTCAAAAATCACTCAAGTATAGCTGCCACAGAACTCTCTGGATGCTCTTTGAAAAGCTACAGCCAAAATGTGCCCTTCAGCATATGGCAGAGTGCATGGCACCTCACTTACACAGACCTGCTATCCTGGACTAAATATTCCCATCACACCCATCGGACACCTCTGCCGGTGCAGTGAGAGCACCAGGTTGGAAACCATTGAGTCCTTAGGGGCTTGGTGATAGATCCCTCTCCGTATCTTAGCATCTGAATCAGTTTTCCTGTGCACAGCACTGATACCACAGTGAGATACCCCGTCAGACTTCCAATGCCATAGATTCTGTCCCTAGAAAAACACATACACGAGTACTGTCCACCTTAAGAAAGTAAGAGTTAAAATTCAAACACCTGGTGATATTTGCATAGTCGTGAAAATTTATTAGTTACAGAAAATCAACTTTTTGGTACAGGCAGAAGTAAAAACATACATTATATAGAAAAAAAAATCACAGCTTTAAAAACTGGCTTACATTGTTTAAAATGAGTAAATCTCGTTGTATTTCAAGGCATTGGACTTTAATACTTAATTTTATGCCAAACCATCACACAGTGCAAGAAATATTCTGCGATAGTACAAATTCCATACAGCAGTCTTCAGAGTATTTAGTCTCACAGAATCCCCTGGTGGCAAAAAACTCTGCTGAATATTGTTTTCCATTTAAACACAAAACATTGCTGAAGTTCAATTTTCCTTTCTTTACATACTCTCTATTACAAAAATATCGAATCGCAAATTTAACAGTGTATTCTACAAATAAATGCGCCGTGGACAACAGGAATTGCAACTCTGGGACAGTTACTTTACAAAGTGTATTATAAAAATAAATTATATGGCAAACATCAAACAAAATCAAGCACGTGCCTTCGGCTTTGCAAGCAAAAGCGAAATTCAGCTGGCAGAAAGACTGCTTCTCGCTCTCTCTGACTACGTTCTTAAAAAATATCAGCAAGGCCCTTCATCCTGAAAGCTCTACCAAGAAAAATAGAGAAAATCTAATGGAAGCAATAAAGACTTCCAGGAATAATCAGTAGCACGGGTGACCCTGGTGTCGCTGGTGGAGAGCTCCTGCAGTGCTGCATCCGACTGGCACGGAGGGCAGCGCGCACGGCGGGGGCGGTGACTCATCTGGAGTTCATGCGTAACTGGTGAATGATTGCTCTCTAAAAGAAAAGATAGCAAAACATGTGGTTTTATCAGACTGCAAATGCATTTTGTGTTACAACTACACGAAGAACAATTACAACAGCAGGGCAAACCGTTTTTCTTCTAGAAACGTCTCGTGGACGTATCACTGGGTTGATAAAACCCGTCCTGGCTAAGGCTACAAAGGGCACTAAATCAGTGCCAGGCTACGACTTGGCAGTCCTTGGCTTGTGCCTCAATGGCAAGGCCACCACTGGGTTGTCCAGAGGGAAAAAGAAGAAAACAGTTGAATGGATTAAACCCCAGGGACACCAAGGTTCCAGTCCCACACCCAAATCAGGTTGAGGAAGACTTGGAGTTGGGTCTCTTGAATCCTGAGCAAATCCATCAGAAATCTCTGGCCATTCTGAAATGGGGATGACAAAGAGGTATGGGGTCATTTCCCTTTTTGTTATTTCAGTTTGGCTCAGAAACCCACGCTGGTTTTATTCAGCTTGAATTTTGCTACTAACTTTAATGGGGATGAATTTCAGCCACAGCATGCGAAACGAAGCGGTGGTGTTGTCTTTGAAAGGCTGGGTTTAAATTCACCCTGTGTGTAATGAAGGAGATCCCGGATCTTGATTAATCTCTGGCTCTGCTGGAACACTACGGACCCGGTCTTTTCTTCTATCCACACACCCTGCTCTGACAGGCAACTTTTTAAATGTAAGAATTTAGCTGTCATCAATGATGGTTTTCTCTGAGAAGGTGTATTTTATGCATTTCAAATAACAGAACTGTACCAATGCTAACTAGAAACATACCATAACACATTTTCAGAAATACTCATGTTCTGAACTGAAATTATTTTTCTTAAGATTCCTTCCTCCCTTAATATTCTTAAGATTTTTCAACATTTACATGACCCAAGAAATTACACCAATCGTATCATTATTCCCTTCTCCATTTTTACTGACTTCTGCCTTTGTCTGCTTCTTAACTAATATTTGCAAGATGTTTAAGTTACATTATCAGAAGAAAGTAAAGCAGAATGTTTTCCATGGGCTCCTCATGCCCGTACTTTGTCACTAGATGGCAGATTCCAGGGCTGCTTTTCAGACACGGTGAATCAGAAAAGCAGGGCTAAGGCAACACTCAAGAACATAGGTCAGGGCAAATTAAATAACAGCATTTCTCAAATAGGAAGTATTTCTTTTCCGTATAATTTATCAGTGACAAATGATTTTCGGCGAGATTCGTTGTTCTGCCAAATCTGAGCAGTGAATGTGAAAGAAGCACAAACTACAGTAAGATTTTACCTTACAACCAGTGCTGCTCTCTAACTTCAAGCTCTTGCAGAATACCAACTAAAAAGCTGCATTTACTTAACATCAGATTCTAACCACAGGTGAACTCCCCCATTAACTTCAATGGGAGTGACACGAATGCCGTATGATTTTTTTTTCCTTAAAATTCACTATGCACATTACAAATTAATGGAGAGTTAAGAGATAAAATTCCAAAAACCAAATGGATAGCAGAAAAATATCATGCTCCTTGTAAAGGCTCAGTCTCTGAATGAACAGCAAAACGAAGGCTCAGGTTTCTGAATCAGTCTTCCTCCTACAGACCAAATATAGCAATTACACAGGTAATAGTAGAGGAAATAATTTTAAAAATCAAGCAGTTTCCACTTCCAGTGTTCATTTGTTCATTCATCTCACACACATATGTGTACGCTCTTGTCTGCATTTGAAATGCTTATATATATATATATATTATACACACACATATACACACACACTCTCTAGTTACTAAAAGGTGTCTGAGCAGTTATTAAGCTAAAATTATAACAGGACAGATTTTGTCAGAGTTCTGTTGGACCCCTCTCTGTAGGACTATGATTATGTCTGTAGGATAAGATTACATACATTTTTCTAGGGTTACAGATGTAAATATTTCAAGGAGCTATGAATTCGCTTAAACAAAACAATGTATTTTAATGACACAGAAAGAAAATTAAGTTAATGTATAACTGCTCTTTCTGCTCGCAGTCCCACTGATGTAAAGCAGAGCCTCTCCAGGACACCCATCATTAGCAGCTGGCCTATGAAAAGTCCCAGTTCATATAATGAAGCACATCAACTGACATTTCAACACATGAAGTTTAATTTCTTCTCACAAGATATACAAACAAATAACACCAGGTAATACAAAAATGTGCCACAGACAATGCATGGCCAAGCAACACAAGAGAATCATACAGCAGTATTTCTGTTTTTAAAACCCTGAAGGGAGTTTTCACCACGAAGAACCCTTCATACCTGAGTGATTCCAACCTGACTCTCAGAGCTGATAGCTCTGCATCTGACAGTAGTGAACCCTGACCGCATCTTCCAAAAAGCCCGGTAAGAGCAGTGTG
>NW_010168321.1:8184-8513 GCF_000695765.1 Mesitornis unicolor
AGGGAATAAGATTGAAAATAAAGTTAACTTCTCTGAAGAGAAACGCTGCATATAGGCTTGCCTGAGAGCTCAGGCGAAATGAAGGGCAAGAGGATAACTCACACTGACATGGGGGAGAAAAACATTCCCCTAAGTGAAAACAAGTTCGAAAGATGAGCTCACAGAAACTCCTGCCAGCAAACTGTAGGTTTCTACCCGGCTCCATGAAATTGGCCACTGATGTGTGATGGGAACGTGTAATTGGTCTGAAAATCATCCTGACTGCTGCAGCTTAATGCCAAGCACCTGAAACCCAGCGGGGCAGTAGTTTTCTCTCTTTAGATCCACGC
>NW_010168321.1:8544-24419 GCF_000695765.1 Mesitornis unicolor
GCTCTTCCACTTTGGATCAGAATCACTGAAAACTCACGGAAATATTGGGCATGTTTTAGAACATATGCTGCATATTTCAGGCAGTAACATATGACTTGGCATCCAATTGGAATGAATCAGCTTATTAATGTGACTCCAGAGATTACTCACTTGATGCTAATTACTACGTGCTGTAAGTGGTTTGAGGTTTAAATGGGGTAACTTGCATACCCTATGGGCATGTTCAGAAGAGTCACAAAGTGTTGTTTGTTTTTCAAAAAATCACACTAATGGGTGTCACGAATGGAAAAAAAGGTGGGCAAAATAGTTCAAAAGCTCTGTTTTTCTTCTTTATTTACTTAGCACATTTACCAATCTGAGAGAAAACCCCCAGGTGTTACAGTTGTTCTCTGCTCCCTCATTTTCAGTCACGCTTACTCACATGTATTGCTCTGCTAATGACAACCTTGGCAATACTCCTGTGTGACAGTAATTCAGGTGATGGCATCTAAGCTAGGAAAAAGATCAGTGCAGAGAAAAAGGTAAGAAAGAGAAAGCATGAGGATGAGGCATTGTAGATGATCACCTGGGCAGAGGAAGGCTTGGTTTCTGCACTGTAAAATACACAAGAAGCCCTGTAAATAAAGGACCTGATATTTTCCTATGGATTGGTGTATCAGAGCTTGAGTCTTCGGTGCCAAGTAAAAGCCAAGGCCTGAACAAAGCTGGTCCCTGTGGTATTTCTGACATCACTCCCCTGTGTTCACTCTTTGATGTTGTATGAAGGTGACCTCATCTACATTCTTCTGCACAGCAAGGCACTGCTGAGGTCTTGCTCCTCTTCTCCGTCACCCTTTTCATTAAACTGGAGGAACTTCTTATTCTGGAGACCTCTATTTGGTTGAAACTGGTTGACGTGTTCCATGTTATTCATCAAGGAAGGACAGATGGAGGGGTGGATGAACACAGACACTTCATCTTACAAGCCTTCTTTTCACAAAAGGCCAGGCTCGAAGGCAGTCTTTGGAACAGGGACCAGAAACCAGGGGGGGCTCCCTCGCAGTTCAATATCCTGACCACTCAACCACGCTCATGTTTCTGCTCAGTGAATACTGAAGCCGTCCATGCAGAACAGCGCAGCCGCTACAGGAGGGAATGGCAATGCCACCTTCCTCCCCCTCAGCTGTCAGTGTCACTGGTGAACCTGCCCGGAGCTGGTGAGGGTTTGAGTCTCCTCAGATAACTGCTGAGAAGGGGGACCCGTCTCCTGCCTTGAAGAAAGGTGTCAATCAAAAGCTTTTTAAAATGAGCAGCACTATCCCTGCATTTGTGTGGTATTTGATCTACTAGGAGGCATTCGTGATTCCAGTCACTTTAAAGCAGCCGCTGGCTTCCTATGCCTGCCTTCTTTCTTTTTCTGGCCTGAGAGCTGGGAACTAAGCTATGTTAAAGCTGACTTTTACTCTTTTTGCCAGATTCCCTTTAGTGCAGAACAGTTCCCAAGTTCAAACGCTTGTGCCAGCTCAAGGGACACCCACATGGAAGGGAGCACTTTCCTGGCTGGAGGTGACAAAGACAGGGCTGCAGCTTTTGACTCCAGTGTAAGGTTACATCCCGACTTCAAATGGCCATGAAATTGTGGCCTGACTTAAAGCTCTTAGAGGAAACACAAGAATACCTGGATTATGGATCTCGATTAGGTTCAGAGGCTGCAGTGCTAGTTAAGTCACAACTGAAACATGGACTGGACAAGGGCTGTGGAAGAACCTCAGGAAGATCTTCAGGATGTCTGGGGCTTAGGCACTGACTTGGTTGTCTAAGTTGCCTTCTGGAGCTGAGCTACCGAATGGAGAATCTTACTGTAGTCATTAAACATCACTGTCTCCAGATTCAGAGGAAATCCCAATATAATAAAGACAGTTACACTTCAACTTTTAATACTTCTGAACTATAGGCTTTCTTTTTTCTTCATCTTATCCTTCTTCTGCCTTTAAGAAACAAGAATCTCAAGTCAATTAAAACAGATGTTAAAAAAGATGAGCACAACTGAATACCTACTTTTAGCTAACAGTTAAACCAGCTGCCTGATTCCAACTCTTCAGGCCTCTGCTATGGAGCAGAAGTTCCTTTTTGTTGTGGAAAATGAACAGGATCCTTGGCCTGACCTGTGTGGAATTCCTCCAGTCTGTATCACAAAATCCTACTGCCTCGACAAGGGTAACCCCTGGCTTGTGCCTGCAGTCCTGGCGCGGTCGTGATAATTTGTGCGTCCTGGATTTCAGGTACTGCAAGGCTGGCTTGTTTCTTCAGGGGAATTCGTTCCTTAGATCTCAAGCAAAACAAACACATTTTTCAACCACAGGCACACAGAGAATATTGCCTGGGGTACAGCAACAGTTAAATAAGGAGAGACGTTCCTTTGAAACAAGGATGTGAAAAGGAAGGCTTAAGGCAGCTGTAGTTCATCACTGCATCAAGCCCCATTAGCTTGGGGCTCATGTTCGCAATATTATTTAAATGACTGTTTTGACCCGAAGACTTGCTCCAGTGCCAGTATTTAGAGTGAATATCCAGCAAAAAGCTCTTAATAATGTGTTTTCTTCAAACATCTGCTAAAAAGTCTGTGTTACAATAAGAACAGTAAGATCTCGGCAATGGTTTATTGACAAATTGAGGCTTTTAAGTAATAATTAGTTGAGAGGATCCGATGTATTTCTGGCACAGTAACTCCCATTCCTTACTAATTTCATTTTCCAAGTTTTATCTGAAATACTGGGAATTGAGTGTTGTGAAAAATGCTACTAATACAAATCTAATTTTCAGATGTCATAGGAACCAGAACTTTAAAATTAACAGGTATTGCAGGTGCTACACATGTAAAAACTGAAACCTACTTCCTTTCTGGTGTGGCACAAGCTTTCACACCACAGAAAAAATGCCCTTCACGTGAATAATAAAATGCCAGCTTTAGGCTGGGATAATGGCCATATCTGCATCCTGAATTGGAGAGTAATGCAAAGTGCAGCCTGAAGACTAAACACGGCTTGGACTGAATAGAATTTTGTTGACTTTCTGTGGCAGATTCTTCCACCAAATCTCTTCTCCCAGACAGAAAGCCATTTAATATTTCACCCACTGCTGCATTTACTTTTCTGTGAACTGCATTTATTATTTATTGGTGGTCTTCCTTCCTTGCCTTCAGAAAGCTGTTCCTAACCACTGGGTCCTTTACAGCTTGCTGTGATGGTTGAGGTATTGCACAAGCTTTAAACCCCTCATTTCTCACTCTGCTCGGCTCCGTTTCCTTTGGCTGTGACTTTCTTCTGCGGAAAATTGATCACTTAATGGAAATGCCCTTTAATAACTTTACTGTTATTAAACAGACAATCATAACAATCATTGGCATCCACACCATTTCCATGCTGGAACAATTCCTTAAACCATGCTTCAAAATGCAAACATATAAATGAGGAAATCACAAAGAGGGAAGGAAAAACAATGAATCACCATGGTGTTTGTGAGGTGGTCTGCACTCAAGACAAAATATTTCAAACGACTGACAATTGAGTAACTTCCATCCTAAACCCTCTCTCTTTCACTATGTACCTGAGCTGTGCCTTTAGAGGGCAATTTCTGCCACCAGTGGCCTGTCTTTACCTCCCATCTAAGACAAAAAGATGCTGCAATTAAGGTTTAAATATAGCACAAGTCCACCCAAACAGGAAAACTGAAAAAACTGTGAAGTCGATGGAGTGTCTTGCTTCATAGCCTGCAGCGGTCTTTGGAGCAGGCACAAATAGGCTGTATTGATTCCAGCCAGATCAATGTTTCCCAAGCTTTTTTTAAGTCAAGCTTTTTTTTTGGCTCACTTGCCTTCATCTGACCCCTGAGCTGGCAGCATCTCAGCGTGTGTAAGTCAGGGACCCAGCTGTAAGTACTGTCTATGAGGCTTAACCTCCTCCTGAGGAATCAAGCTGCTGCTGCTGAACATTCTGAAACCCCTTTAAATTTTGTAACCACCTTGAGAAAGCAGCTCACCACTGAGAAATGCTGATTCGGATGGGAGACTCCCAGAGAGAGGGCTGGTCACACAGTGTCCACCCTTTCTCTCTTCCCCTCACTCCTGCACCCGAGGTACCACTTTTTGTTAAAACAGGACCTCAAGAGTGCTGTCTCCTGGCACTGCTTCCCTAGGCAATGTGGCATTTCAAAAGATGTGATCACAGGCAGGAAGGAAAGTGCCCCATGCAGCAGCAAAGGCAGAAAGTGATCTGTTAAGGTGGAAGACAATCTAGTAAAAGTGACCCAACTTCCTTCCATCTATTAAAAAGCGCTTCGATTAAGAAATCCTGGGCTAGATTAATAACCTAATGCAGTTGCCCTGTTCTCGCTCCTTAGGCTGAAAATCTTCCTGGTGTACAACTGCCTTTTTGATGGCTCTTTTGGTTTTTAACTCCAATAAGAAAACAAAAGGATGTTGTTACTTAAGTAGTCAGTGCACACACTTATTAGTTTGTTGTAAGTGACAGCTGCAGGACTCCGTTAGTACAGGCAAACGTGAGCAACTACACAGACAAGGGGGCTGACTTCCATGGTAGCAGTAAAACCTGCAGGACATACCCCCTGAGCCACCGCCATCAGCCCTGACCCCCGCCCAGGGAGCCAGAGCTGCTGGCTGAAGATTTCTTCAGTTCTATTTTCATAGACTGAGTCTCGGCACGAGGCTCGAATTTTGCCACATTTCCTGCTCCTGGGGCTGCCATTACTGGCTTTCCTGCTTTCATACCTTTTGACACAGGAATGCGGGTGGGTGCAGGTCTCGGGGATGACCCATCCTGTCCTGTCTGCAAAAGAGAGAGACAGAGAGAAATTACATGAACGGAGGACTTTTTCCTCTGGTGCACGCTCATCTTGCACTTTTCACTGGTTCTTCATTTACCACTCAGGCAACAAAGTCCCAAATCACACCTATTAGCAAATTAATGTTCACATCTGGAGCTTGGCAGTAGCAGGTACTGCTAGAGCAGGGCCAGAGGTACAGTTGGGATCAAATGAGTTTCCCAGAGCTGAGGTCTGGTGTTTTGGATCAAGGTGTCACAGAGATGGGAATCCCTGCAAAACTCCTATTTCACAGCACGACACAGTGCAGGACGGTCTCAGAGGCTACCAAAAATTTGGCTTAGCTGTCAGATACGTACAATATTAGCATCAGAGACAAGCACAGGCCCTCAAAACAGTACAGTCATGTGAGGCTAATGCTGAATCCAGAGTAACTGCTGTATTTTCAGAGCTGGGGCAAGATTTCTCAACGTTATAGCTAAAATTGAACTTTGCTTCCCAAAATTTGCTGGAGTCACTTATTTCTGCTCAAGGAAGTGCAAGGGGGTGGGAGAAAGAGACCTCCTGTGGCTAGGAGGAGGGGATGTGAGAAAAGGCTCTCCCCCACTGAGCCCTAGCCACAACCTGATGAACTCTGGTGAGGGTGAAGCATCCAACCCAGATTTCCAGGGATACCTTCAGGCAGTGCAGACATGGCCATTTTACTATCTCTGCCCTGGACACCAGCCAAACAAGCACACTTCTCAAGTCTGAGGACTTCAGAATAATAATTTTTTTAAAAAGGCCTAAGTGGCTGAGGACCCAAGCACAGGCCTGGCAGGCCCAACATGGCTCCTTCTGCAGCACCAGCTGGAGGCCAGGCCGGCTATCCTATAGCTTTGAAAATGGCAATTGCTACAGACATTTAGCAACTGAATCCCACTGTGTAAACACACAAGGAGCACTTGGATAGGACAGAAAGATTCAAAAAGCCCAACTAGTATTTTCTTTCTCCGTTGGCCAGATAACATTGCACATACTTTGCAAGGCCAGAACTGGAAGCTACCCCTCACGGACCATGACCTAAAGAAAATACCTATAACCATGACAATTCTGAACAAAAAATGTGTTTTATCTTCTGCAGTGTACAATACAGACACAAACGTTCATGGTGACAACTTCACTGCATCAGCTGAATTTCATACGTGAATTTTTTCTGTTCAGATAATGGATGAAGACTTTGATCTCACAAAAGAAACGTATTTGCACATTTACTTAAAAATGTTTTCAGAAAATGCTCCACGAAGGAGCATTTTTCTCTCTCAAAGACTTTCCAGCCAGGAGCATCAGACCCTTCTGTCTGCATCCTGAGTTTTCAAAGGAAAACCATTCCTTAATCTTCTAAGAACAGTTCAAAACCCCATGTGCGCACACACACACAAAAAAAATCACAATTGGAAAACTTGAATGCTGTCTGCCTGGCAGGAAGGAAGCCATTTTCAATAACTTAAAGCAACATTTACAATAGCAGTCTAAAGGCTAATATGGAACTCACATGTAGATGTCAAAACAAGTTAGGCCCATACAATTCTGTAGGGCAAAACATGCAAATGCATTCCATCAGCCTTGGAAAATATGTCAACATCCCAGGGAACCCAAATGACAAACATCTTGTACTCCCTGAAAGAGCTCCACAGTGTGTAAACATGAGGCAATCAAATGAAGTAGCTGGAATCTCAGGCATTTCTTCAGCTGTATTCACATGTAAATTATTAACTAAGGATTTGGGTGCTTTCAAGTTACTCATTTCAAGCCTAAACCACTCAAAAGCACTTTGAAAAGAACTCTAACTTGCTTTAAATTTCTTAGTTGCCTTCCTTACAGCATACTAACATGTTGATCATATAGAAGCTAATAGCCTGCTTCACAGGCAGCTATGAAAGCATTTTGTGTTTGCCAAGCGAAATGGCACAAAGGTGGCTCTTCAGCGAGAGAGAGGGACGGGGTAAGCAGGCAGAGGACGCTCTGGTACATCTCTGTGGCACAGAACCCACACGACTGTCTGTCTCTTGGCCATTTCTTCCATGAACCAAGCTCTAAGCAAGATGCGGCCCCATGGGACACAGAGCAGCGCTGGCTGGCTCTGAGCTGGCAGTACATGGTGCTGGAACAGCACAGGGGACCAGAGCCAGATTAGTAAATACATTACTGAGAGCAAGACAAAACCTGCAGCTGCTAAGCTGGTTAGGTCGATAATCAGTGCTCACTGCTGACACTGGCAGGTAAATTAAGCTGGGAGGTTGCAGTAAGGTTGGACAGTTCCATTAAAGGAAGAAAAGCAATCTGAATGTACAGAATTTTTAACATGTTTTAGTGGTTCATAACAGCACCTGCTTAGTGCATCTTACTGACACACAGAGTGCTTTCATGCACACATTCACTTTTGGAATATTTTAATAACAAAGATGCTTTTTCAGCACTTGTTCGGATCAGGTCAGGGACCAACTTGCCCTGGACAGAAATGGTTCAGTTCAGCGGCTGACACATATATCTAGTGCCATTTGAGATACCCTGGGCTACTCAAGCTACCTGCACAGGGCTAGCAGATAAGGCAGAGGACGCAAGGAGACCTACAACCTCTGATAAAGCTGCTGGACATTAGGCAGGCTGCTTGACACCACTTAAAACTGCCATAAAGAAGTATTTCCAGGCAACTGAATCCCGAAAGGGTGAGACTTGAGATCTAGTCAATACAGCCAGAGAAGCCCAGTGGGGACTGATGTCTAGAGACTGACTCAGTTACCTGCACTGAGGCACCTTGTGCCACCTGAGGTATCCCATCAGCTTCCACCACAGAAGGGCACAGGTCTGTGTCGTACCTCTTCGCCTCATGCATGTGTCTCATAGGACATGCAGATGGCACCATGCACCTCCAGACAGGCAACTGAGATGATCTCTAGTAACTCTATATGTGGGACACCTACAAAGAGCTAAATTTAGCTGCTGATCTCAAACTAAGCACTGCCCAGTTGAAAGCAGCCATATAGTGGCTTTCACATGTGCCTGGTTAGCCCTGGCACCCAACAGCTTTTCAGCCGTGCCTTGTGCCTCGGTCACAGGACGCTCTGCATGGTTGGTGCTGTGCCACTGTGCTGGCTCTGCTGCAGCTGGGGCTCCCTCTGCTCCCTGTGGGTTTTCATGTCACCGGATTCACTGCGTACCCTGGCAGCATCAACAGCTGGCACTGGATGCCAGGCTTGCAGGAGGTGGGGAGCACAGGGATGAAGTGATTATTGGGCTGACACCCATCCTGGTAGCCAAAGCAGATCCAGACCAGCAATCCTACAACCAAATGTAAGGCTTAAATTAAAAAAAACTCCAAACAGGATATTGGGACAACAGGTGGTTTTCTTCCCAAAGAATATTTGGTTTTGTTCTGTGGGTTTTTTTACTGTAAACTATATGAACTGCCCTGGGAACAGGGACCTGGCCTAATGTGCTACAGCAGGATTAACAACCAGGCTATAGTTTCAGGCTCATTTTGGTCTGCATGCTTCTGGTCTCATAGTCTTGAATTTTTGGTTGTGCTGTGGCCCACCTGTAACAAAAAAATTATCTGCTAGGGTAGTCCAAGTATTTTCCTGGGAGTGGGTTTGCCTCTAATCAAGCTAAGGAGGACCAAACCCAATTTTTTCCACTTCTAGGGTAAATATTCAAATCCATAGGCTATCATATAAAAGGCAGTTACCAGCTTAGGGTTTGGTTCTTATTTTCTTAAATCAAAGTGGCAATATTTCTGTTAAATGCTGAATCCAACCCAACTGGTCATAGAGTCTCCATCACATCAGCTCCTGCCATGAAGACCCCTGGGACTGGACTACGTTGGGTGGCAGCGCTGGTGTGACGAGGCCAGCCCTGGGCTTGTGCAGTGGGCAGAACACCAAGGGCCTCCAAAACATCTGGGTCCAGTGAGTTCAGGTGCCAGTGGAGACACAGTGATTGACCGGTGCCTTTTTTGGTTCATCTTTTTGGTTAGCTACTCAAAAATTTCCCAAGGTCTCCTTCAGGTGCCTGTGTCTTCCTTTGGATCAGGGTCTCATTTTATCTAAACCAAAACTGTTGGAGACTCAGAAGCGGACTTGAATCAGAGGAAAGTAAATCTCCAGCTATCCTATAGTGTCTGTTGGTGTAAATCAACACAACTACAGCACCCATTAATCTATGGGATTAATGGGAGTCAAAAATCATGATGGTCCATCACGAAACCAGTCTCTGGTTTTGGCCTCACGTAGGCAGGGAGACACCACAGCTCAGGCTGAACCTTTAGAAGTACCATGTGTGCACCTTAAAACTTAACTTCACCTGCAGTACTGAAGATAACTCCCTAAATTCAAATTGGAAGAAGAGTTAAATGCCTTCAAAGATGAAAATAGTAACTGCAAGTTTGTCACAGCAACAGATGAGAGCTTGTAATTTCAGAGTTATTTTCCCCTTTGTAGCCTGGCACTGCATAAGTTCACTGCATAAAGCATCTTGTATGGGGAGCTAAGGAAAAAATTAACCCAGTAAGCTAAGAAAGTGGCTGTGTATCAGTTTATCTTCTTTGATTTTATGAACTTAAACCCTCAAAATTACATCCATGTTGGTTTGGTCTAGGGTTCCTGAGTAAATGGTCACAACTTGTTTGTCTGAGTAGGGGTATTGAAATGTGTTTGTAAAGCAGTCATTTGCAAGACAGATGGTGAATATACAACGTGTATTTTTTTTTTCAAGGGGTTAGGGAGGAGAAGGCACATTTGGGCTTGTTTGAAGTTCCCCGCTCATCTGACTAGAGACCTTAAAAAACAAAGGGAAGCATAAGATAAAATGAATCCTATGGTTGAACTGTTTTCCTCACATTCCAAAGCAGGGAGGATGAAGTGAAGAAAGAAGCCACTTTTTAGCTAGATGAAAACAAACCAAAAAAGTTTCGTCGGCCACGGTTCAGTGCATCACCACAGCAGAGACAGACATCTACTAAAAAAGAAGGAGGAACTCTTAAAAGACAACAACTTTTCCAAGCTTCTGAGAGACAAAGGAGTTTGTAAATGAATTAATTCAAGGCACTGAAAGAAATGAACAGTTGCCTCTGATGTGTTGGAAAACGCTGTACAGTGAAGCATCTACAACACATTTTAGATATGGATAGAGACAGAGATAGAGATAGAGATAGAGATAGTGCTAGTAGAGGTGCTAGAGCTAGAGCTATATAGATATATAGAGACAGAGATATAGAGCTATATAGATAGAGATAGAGATAGAGATATAGAGATAGAGATAGAGATAGAGATAGACATATATAGATATATTACAAATATAGATATATTACAATATATATATTACAGATGGACAGGGGATGACCATTCAGTGTTTGTCGCGATAGAAGCAAGAGGCTGTAACCAATGAAGGTATTGCATGAAAGGTATCCAACAAAAGAGCATTTTTCCCAGAGCCCACAGCCGAATTCACTGCCCCCTGATGTTGTGGAAACAAGAGTATAAATGAGTTCAAAAAGCAATTAGAAGAATAAATAGAAGAAAACTCTGCCACGGTCTATTAAACACAAAGACATGGCTACAGGCCCTGGTTCAGAAAGAAATACCCACCTACTGCCAAAAACTGGGAGCAGACGCTGAGGGAAACATTACTGTGTGTTTACCCACTTAAAATAAGCTTCCCCATCGCATCTGCTGCAGGCTCTGTAGCTAAATAAGCTTTTGGACTTCTACAGTAATGCTGGTTTTCTATTTCGGTTAAATTCTTCTTTCTCAGGGTATTTCCAACTAAAGCAATGCAAAAGCACATCCAGTAATAAAGCTGGGGAGGAGGACTGTCAACAAATATTGTCCAATATGTTTAAAGACAGAGGTGAGAGACCGATTTCAGTACGAAAAAGAAGCTGGGGTACAAGACGGGCACAGAAAGCAGCAAAAAATGTTAGAGGAAGCACTATTGTAATACAGCACTTGGAAAAGTTGAGAATTTCAGAGGAACAGAAAGAGCTTTACTATTCCCTGGCTGAAAGAGGCTTGGAGCTGTAAGCAGTGATACCTTGTCTGCCTATTTATTCCTCTGGAGTTCAATATTATAGCAGATACTAATTGAATTATAACTGTAATGGGATTATCCCAAAGAAACACCAGCTTGCATGATCTAAAGACCCACCAGCTGGAACAAAAATCATTATGAGTGTTTCTGGAGTCAGAAATTGCACTCACCAAAAACTATGAAAATAGAGTTCCCTGCTCTGTCATCTCCATCATTCTCTGTCCCACTCTGTTTCTCACTTGTACTTTTACAGGATTGCCATTATGAAAATAGCTTTAAGGGAACTTGAAGGGACTTCCTTTCACAGTTACTCCTTTAGGAAATAATGCCAAAAAGTATACCAGGGTCCAACCGTGGTACAACAATGTATGAATCAGGCAAATTCTGATTTTATAGTGAAGCTCGTATTTGAAACAAGTGTAGGCAAGTCAAGAGTTTCTCCTCACCCCATCCATTTTCCCTTCTGGTGTCTCGAACCCGAACTATGGTTGCCCTTCTCCTTACCATGAAGACCACCTCGTGAGGCTACGCTGCTTACCACTGACTGTGTTCCTCGGGTGGAAGACGTTGTAACAGGGGTTATAGTGATGGTACTCGTCACCTTGCTTGCAGCAGGCCGTGAGGACAGGTTATTTCGGGGCGATCGAAGGACGGTACCGGTCACAACTTCCTTCTCTGCTGCTATGTTCATCGGTCTGACTGTTATCACAGGGCTTGCGCCATCAGGAGCAGCACCGGGGGAGCGTTTAAACTGGGAACCCAAGTGGATGTGGATTTTGTTGTCTTCTGTCGTGATGATGTTGGCGTTGGCATTGTACTTGCGGATTGGAGTCGGGACGGTCTGTTTTTCTGGTGTAACTTTGAAGACAGCCCTGCCCATGGTCATATCTTGTGACTGAGGAGAGACGGAGATTTCTGCCGGTGCCGCGGATGTCGATACTGTCATAATCTGAATTGGCGACGCGGGTCTGTCAGTGAAGGGTGCTCTCCCTCCCTCCGGAGACTTTTCCCTGGAAAATGTTGTTATAGTGACTGGAGACATAGAACGATCTGGGCCCATGGGACTTTCACCACCTTTCCCTTTTTGTGGCATGACGTTTGGAGAGGGAATGATGGTTATCCGTGGCTTCTGGTTTCCCAAAGTAGGAATGACAGTGGTGCTTGAAAAAAACTCCTCTGAGGTTGGACTGGTTATCTCCAAAGTAGCTGTGCTGTTCTCGTGGTCGGGTGTCACCCGAATATGAAGAGGCTGACCCTGTTTTGGTGAAAGGACGACCTCCCCGGGATGCGCTGGACTGCTGTGGGTTCGGGCTCCTTTATCGGGAGTTGCCTGAGCCCCGTTTTCCCTCTTTCTCATCCACGGTATCCAAGATTTCCTCATTGCAAGTTCATTCGCTGCTGGAGGATATCTCTCGAGCACTGAGGAACGCTCCATGGGTTTTTTCAGACCTACCTGCCGCAGATTGCTCATGATGTGGTTCTCCTCCTGGAAGGATTTCCTTATAAACACTGCTGGAGTTTCCTCCTCTGCTGTTTCACTGCTTACAGCATCTGTTTGCACGCCGGTGGACGTCACAGGAACATCCACCATTCTCCGTCCGTTTATGCTGGGCCTCAGCGCACGGCTGTAGCGCTTAGAAAGCTCCAGCTCTCTCGTTAGGTTCAGAACTTCCTGCCCCATGCTCTTGTTTTTGTTTTCTTCCTCCATAAACCTTTGCTGCAGAACCGAATAATCCACTTGCAGCTGAGAAAGCTGATCCTCTTTGTTCATCAGCTCATGGATTTTTTCCTTCAGAGCTTGAACTTCTGCTGTCAAATCTCTGCTTTTGGCCTCTTCCAGACGAAACCTGTGCCTCAGCTCTGCCTCCTGGCTCACTGCTTCACCTTTTTCTATCGCTTTGGTTTTGGCAATCTGGAGTTTCATCTCCTCCAGCTGCTGAGAAAGAAAGTTCGCTTTATCCTGCTCAGTCCTGAACTTCTGCTCTAGCTGATCATACTCATCTTCTGTCTTCATCAAATCTCCTTCAACCACTTCCAGTTGTTTGAGACGTTTTTTCAGTCTTTCAATTTCAACAGTAAGTTCTTTAATCTTGTTGTCCTCATGACAACCATGCTCTGGTCCTTTCCTGCTTCGACCTCTTGTGATTTCTCTTTCTACTTCCTCCATGCCATCAATTCTTTTCTTTAACAGGTCAACTCTACAGCTTAGTCCAGACGATTTTTCCTCTTCGCTCCTCAGTTTGCCAATTAACTCATCCCTTTCCTTTGTCAAACCAGACACTTTTTCCTCCATTTCAGATTTCAGTTTCAAGAATTTCTTACTTTCTTCTATCAGTTTCTCTGTTACATCCATAACTTTCCCTTGTTCAACTTTAAAATTCTTGGTTAGACCCTCAACCTTTTTTTCCTCCTGCTTTATTTTTTCCATCATATTTTTTCGTTCATCAACCAACATCACAGTAAATGACTTCAGCTTCGTAAGGTCATCTTTTAAGCTCAGTTCAGCCTTTTCCAACTTGCTTTCTGATGCCTCAAGGTCTTTCACTCGAGTCTTCACCACTTCCAACTCATTTATCAAATCCTTCGTCAAACCCTTTTCTTTCTCCAGGTTTAAGTGCAGCTGGGTGCATTCAGACTTGCTTTTACTGAAAGCCTCCTCCAACTTCTCCAGTTCTGACATTCTCTTCTGCAGTTTTTCCACTTCAAGTTTCAACTCTTTGCTATGGTGCTCTTCCTCTTGCAGTTTATTTTTCAGCTCTTTACACTGGGATTCGGTTTTTGTGATCTCTTCATCCTTCCCCTCCATTTCAAGCACGCGCTTGCGGAGGTTTTCCACTTCTGCCATTAAGCTAGAGTTCCCGCATTCCCCCTTCGCTATTTTATCTCTTAACTCTTGAAGTTCCTCCTCAGCTTTCTGAAGATTTTTGTTAGTTTCTTCCAGCTCCTCTATTCTGCGAGTCAACCCCACTAGCTTGAGCCGTAGCTGTCTATTATGCGACTCTTGATTCGCCAGCTTAGCCGTCATTTCTTCATGTTCTTGAGAAAACGATGATGTTTTGTGTTCAAGTTCTGCCTCTAACTTCATCAGTTTCTGCCCATCTTCTTTCGTTTTTGCGCTAATAATTTTAAGCTTTTCTTCTTCTTCCTTCAGTTTTTGGTTTAAGTCCTGTATTTTCTGGCTTTGCTGACCAAGTTGTTCAATATGCATTTGTCTTTCATCCACCAGCATGAGTGCAAATGATTTGAGCTTGACTAGTTCTTCTCTTAGCTTATTGAGTCGCTTCGTGTGTTCCTTCTCCTTCCGGGCTTGATAGATCTTCTCCTGCTCAAGAAGTTTCTTCAACCTGAAACAAATTAGAAGAAATGCATTAAAATAATATATATTTGTGTGTGCGTGTGTATATATGTGTATATATATGTGTGTGTATATATGTATATACACATATAAAAAATCACAGCATGGTTTGGGTTGGAAGGGACCTTAAAGCTCATCCAGTCCAACCCCTGCCATGGGCAGGGACACCTCCACCAGCCCAGGCTGCTCCAAGCCCCGTCCAACCTGGCCTTGGTATAGGTGCATTTCTTCACTTTTAAAATTACTTTCATTTCATAATTTTTTTTTTAAATAATAACCTAGGTAATCTTTCAAGAAATAACTACCGACTACAGTTACATTGACAAACCAAATACTTTAAATTACAAAATTTAACACAAAACTATATAAAATCATCTAGAAATTCCCAAAACAGTGACATTTTATACATGTAACAAATACAACAGGTTTTCATTCCTTTGCACTTCTCTGTTAAGATGATATTGGTAAAAGCATAAAATATCCCAACAGGACAGGTACATCCACTCACCAATCCCTTTATACCAAACTTGTTTTACAAGGTGGATTCCTCCTTATGTCTTGCATACACAACAATGTGTAACATAAGATAAAAAACGAAAGCTAATTGCTGTATGTAGCCATACATAAATGGATCAATCCTGGTTATAAATAAACCAGCAGGACAGAAGATTACATGAGCACACAACTGATAACCAGGGCATCACAGGCATAAGAAATTAGAAGGATAATAAATTTGCAGCACAGTGATTACTGTGTTAAGAAGTTTCCTCTTCCAGGGACATTTCCCTTTACAACAGGAGACTTTGTAGACTGCAAGGGTCAGACCAGTCAAACCTTTGGCTACAGCTAACCTCAACTGGAAACTGTTCTTTATAGAGTCTGTAAAGCTGCATTTTCAGAGAATGCAAAAGCTCACGATACAGAAATTGGGTGTATCCTCAGAAAGACAGTAAAGATCTACATTTTCCAGCCTTGCCCATGCAACATTTAAATGGAGAAATTATTAGCAATGTATTTTATATCTATGATTTGTATCCAGGGTACGCTGACATCAGCACAGGAAGTTCCTGCACATATTGTAAGCCCAGATTTACGAGGACAGCGATCCTCGACTGACAAAGAGGCACAGATAACACAGGGATAGATCCCCTAAGAGCCTTACAGCAAAAGCAGCAATATGACTTAGAAAAGTCACGGGTGTGCACGCTGAATTTACTGTGAAATGACACGTTTTTCAAACCACTGCCAGAGTATCCACAACTCCCATATCAAGACATGTGTGATGATCCAAATCCACTTGCTTTGCTTGTCCTATGTCTGAAGCTTTTCAACTTCTTTGTAACCGAGACACGCAATGAAGTGATAATAAGAGAGCAATTCACCACCTGTTAATTAACTTGCAATAACTGGAACATCGATATCTTAGCAAAGATGACTTTTATCAGTGTCCTAGTTTGGGCTAAATAGAACGAATTTTCTATTTAGTGATGTTACTTTTCAGCTCAGTCTCTTCTAAGTGGCTGAACTTGCTGAAAACCAGCAGCATGTTTTTCCCAGACAGTGTGAACTGATAATCTCAAGGCCAAGTGTCTCACCATTGGTGCCGTGTCTGCGCCTATGGGAGGGGAAGCAGACC
>NW_010168322.1:0-18198 GCF_000695765.1 Mesitornis unicolor
ACTATCCTGGAACTTCTTAGCTCTCTTCCTTTTACCACCTCAGAGGTTGTGGCCAGATTTACCCTTATTTGGTGATCTGCCTCAGTTTTGAATACAATCACTTCTGTTTTCCGTTACTTCATTTATTGTATTTAGCTCTGGATCTTCTGGAGAATTACCCTAAATTGTAGGGTCAAGGAGTTCATTGCCAAAATGCACACCTCCACTGGACAGCCAACTCACAATGAAACACACTGCCAACGTTCATTCTTACAAACAGAAGGAACCTTGCTGTTTTAGCAATCTGTTTTGAAAAGAATATGAAGGTTTGCTGAAACACTACCAACGTTCATTCTTACAGACGGAAGGAACCTTGCTATTTTAACAACCTGTTTTGAAAAGAATATGAAGGTTTGCTGAAATAATCCATGAATGTTGATGTTTAGGGTTGCCTGGCTCTCTCACACTCTGTCCTACTACCAGCGTGTGTGGGTGGCTGCAGCTGGACCATGCTATTCTTGAAACCACTGAGATTTCACATTTTCCAAGCTCTCTTCTGAAAAATAAATACAAAATCTTAGGCTATTCCAATCTCTTCATGCTATTCTTGAAACCACTGAGATCTCACATTTTCCAAGCTCTCTTCTGAAAAGTAAATACAAAATCTTAGGCTATTCCAATCTCTTGGCACCTTTCTGTCACTTTGAACTTGTGTTCCTGAGAGTGGACAAGGAGACCCTTTCCAATGCCAGGAGCCCATGGAGAGGACACACAGAACTGGCTTCAGCCAAACCTGCTAGCAGGGTGCCAGATGCGCAAGGAACGAAGCCAGAGTCAGGATGTCTCCTCCCTGCACATATTTGGCAGTCTTTAATATCTATGTCAGGGCCAGAGTTACCGTGTTTTTTGCTTGATCATCCTGAATCAGCAGAAAGACTCTTTCATGGACAGTAGATTTGACTTGGACATGGCTCAGATGAGGATTTTGATTTACCTGTGATTCTTTGGTCCTCTCCCTCTCCCAACAAATGGCTTAAAATTCCATTCTAAAATCTCATTTTTGTGTAGTACCCCTAGTCCATATACAGAATCCTAAGCAGCCTATACAATAACAAAGTCACCTATGTTAAATAAGATAAATAGCCAGAAGACAATGAGAGAGGTGAATGTTATGAGTTTGAGCCTAGTTCTGAAATATTTTGCTCAGAATTTATCTAAGTAATTCTTTATTTAAGAATCCTTTTATTTTAGTGTTGTTTTGTATATTATCAATATTCTTTTCAACCATTTTCTGTAAAGCATTGTAACTTCTGAATGTTAAGAGTTTGAGCCTAGTTCTGAAAGATTTTGCTCAGAATTTATCTAAGTAATTATTTAAGAATCCATTTATTTTAGTGTTGTTTTGTATATTATCAATATTCTTTTCAACCATTTTCTGTAAAGCAATGTAACTTCATAAAGTTATATGAAACGTATTAAATAGAAGGCCAATTTTACAATTCCCATCCATTCTTCTTATTCTTATGCCTCCTGAAATCCTAAAATAAGGAAGGTTGCTAAATAGCTTTATAATCATTGTGTCCCTTTTTGTTCATGCGTCTTCATTCATCGTTTGGGTTATGGAAGACATAGGTAGAGATTACCACTGTTTTGATTATGGGAGTGACAGCACTTGATGTATTTAGGTGTGACAAGAGGCAAAATGGGGAAAAAACATCATTATATGGCTTTTTGACTTTTAGAGGCTGGATAAGCAGCCATAAATCCACTGATTCAAAAGAAAACTATACCTATAAGAAAACTGAGCACAGTTAGATTTTGAGATGACTTATAAACGTTCATGATTCTTATAGGTAAGCCAAAAATATTGTTCTAGTAACAGCTATAATAAATAATGCTATATAAATAGAGCAATAAATAAGGACCCTTTTCTGAACGTTGTGTTTTCACTCAAATCTATATTTCTTTTGCTTTTCCAAGTACCTCCACCTTCCTCTGTCAACTCTTTTGCCTTGGTGCACTTAGCTTCTGCAGCGAAAATGCATTGCAAGAGGAAAATCAAAATGTATAGTCCTAATATATAACAAAGAAAGACTAAAGCAGATAAAAATCACTCAAACTCCAACTTCTCATGGATGACATGTAGTTATATATGCTTTTTTATACTCTGTATAAATCCTACTCAACAAAGATTGTAAATCAGAAGAAAAATTTGAGTGACTGACAATTGAAAGCCTCAAATTTCTTTAAAATTTTCTGATCAAATGCAAGGATTGCATTGTTGGGTAACTCATTTTGATAATAAAGCAGACTACGGGGGTGGGAGAGGAAGATCCAAATATATTAATTCTGGTTTGATCCAAGTGTTACTGAAATCATTGATGATTTCATATTTTTTGTTTCAGGAACAGTAGAAACAAAACTGGAAGGGCAATGGCACTTCTTTAATTATCTCCCAAGTAGAGAAGTGGGACTGTATTCAGTCCCAACGTCACACCTGAGAATTGTTTTGTCTGAAAGTGTACAGTAAAAGATAAACCAAAAAGGAGTGAGGGAAAGGTAAAATGTAAACCCAGAATACACTGAGATGTTAATGTAGTCCAGAAATGATTGCATATGAGCAAAGAGCATCATAACCACATGCACATTCTGTAAGAGCTAGACCTGTAGTCCATAAAAACACTAACTCACAAAGCAAAATACCACAGAACAAAGTCACTTAAGAAGCAAAACCCCTTAAGAACCAGTAACAAAATATGTGTGAAACCATATGACATGAACCAGGCAGGCTATTCTCAAGTGCCTTGTTTTCAAAGATTATTACAGAACAGGTTTCCCTGGGCAGCAGGGTTTTCAGTTCCCAGAAATAAACTATAACATTTGGCATTAATGAGACAAATGCCTACAGTTTTCAGTCAGTTAAATCTCATAACCATGGAGATAACGACCCGATTATAAGTGTACTGAGAACATATCTCCTAGCACTTAAGCAGGGCTGAATTCTTGTAATATCAGTGGGTAGCATTTCCCTGGGAAACAGTGTGCTTTTTTTATCCATGATAATTAAGCCTATAGAAGACTTTCCTAATAAAAGGGAAATATATTTCTGCAGAGATTTTGTTCCTCATGTATCCTTTTAAATGCACATAATATGCCTAACTACATGTCTATGCAGAGGTGGTGTGCTGTCTTGCATAAAGGACTATCCTCTTCAGCAAGACACTCTAAAAATGTATCTGACTTCTGAGGAAGATATCTAAGCCACCCCAAAGGAGAATCACAGAATCACAGAATGTTAGGGATTGGAAGGGACCTCCAAAGCTCATCCAGTCCAATCCCCCTGCCGGAGCAGGCACCCCCAGATGAGGTTACACAGGAAGGCGTCCAGGCGGGTTTTGAATGTCTGCAGAGAAGGAGACTCCACAACCTCTCTGGGCAGCCTGGGCCAGGGCTCTGTCACCCTCACTGAGAAGAAGTTTCTTCTCCAATTTCAGTGGAACCTCCTGTGTTCCAGTTTGTGTCCGTTACCCCTTGTCCTATCATTGTTTGTCACCGAGAAGAGCCTGGCTCCATCCTCGTGACACTCACCCTTTAAATATTGATAAACATGAATGAGGTCTCCCCTCAGTCTCCTCTTCTGCAAACTAAAGAGACCCAGCTCCCTCAGCCGCTCCTCATAAGGGAGATGCTCCACTCCCTTACGAGAATGAGACAGTCCTACTCACTTCAAAATAGGCAGCTGCACACACATCCCTATAAACTTCTTCAATATTTTAAAAATTAATGATTTAGAGCAAACTTATCATATATACATGACTACTGATGGAAGAAGGTCTCTTCTGAACAATTGGTGCAGACAGAATAAAGAGCAAAAGTATGGAGTGGGAAGAAACCTGAAGTCTTTAGGAGTCTCCTGGGTGACTCTCCTACCAACCTCACCTTCAGGACTTGTCCTCCATCCCATGTTCCCACACATTGTCAGCCCTGCACATTCTGCAGTCAGTGCTCATTTCACCTAAAAAAAAGTTGATCCAATGAATAGGAACTAAATGTGCTTTCTATTTAGAAGTGGTTTTCCTGCCAGCTAACTTTTCCTTCCCCCAGGCTCAATAGTTTTTCACAAAAGCACCTTCCTTTCAACACTTTCCTGTACCACACAGTAGTTGCCACTCTGCTGCCCTACTTGTGTCATTGAGTAGATTAAAAGACTCTCACTAATTAGCGTGTAATTAAAATAAATCAAGTCTTCTGAATGTTCCAAGCACTGACAGAGGTACAGACAAACCAACAGCACCCACAGTGTCAGGTGTTGGATTAGAGTTTTTCTTTTTTTTTTCTGTTTAATTGCCAGCTTTCTGAAACAATACCTTACAGGCACGTAACATTTTCAGCACATTTTCTGGCCACTGTATTGATAGCATAGGACAGGCTTTTTAATTTGAAGAGCCCACTAACTCAGAAGACCTGGAATAACTCCCATCATCTTTTTCTATCACTTGCTGTTGTAATACAGAACAGGAACAGTAAACTTGCTCTTTCTGCAAGTGAAATAAATGGGAAATTTCCATCAATTTCATTAGAATTGGAATAACAACTTTTTTCAAGTTTTTGGGCAAGAAGACGACTTTCAATTTCACTGAAAGCAGCAAGAAAGCTTCCCAAGAGATCAGCATAATCCCTCCATTCCTTCTCCTTTGTTACTGCACTCTCAGGAATTTCCTATGAAATAGACTGCCACATTACAACAACAATGACATTGAAATGTATTATCCCCACATAAAATATTAAATATGTTCAAAATTGGAATATTCGATGAATTGAAGTCAGACTCGGATTATTTTAATTCTGCTGTGTTGTTACATTAGTTAAAAATATTACGATCTTTTTAAGGTTGTTTAGGTTCACTTGATAGGGAGCAACGACCTGTCCAAAACTGTTACCCACTATCTCAGAGAGCAATTTATTATCTCTAAATACCAGGAGAAGCCACGAGAACAATGAAACAAGTCTGAATCTACACTGTGCCACAGGAAAATTAGACAAGAAACCCAAGACTGTCAGGAATGGCTCAGCTCTGAACTAGCAGGAAATGTATATAGGTTGGGCTAGCTTCTAAAGAGACATGAGATAGTGCTCAGGCAGGGAGGAGAAAATGATTCCTGCTTATGCTGTTCCATAACGCTGTCTCTGCAGACTGCGACACTCCCAAGGTGATGGAAATGGAAAGAGAGGGCTTACCCCAGCTCAAATCACTGGCAGCACTGACAGTTCTGGCACTGGAGCTACAATTTTCCCTTTTCAAGGACATTTTAACTCCGTTGCCCATCAGATGCTATTTTCCTATGCATCCTTATGTAAAGCAGCAGTGAAGTCTGCAGGAAATGAGGCTTTTGGAAAACCAGTCAGGGCAGTAGAACCAGAACCTTTATTTCTTGCACTTTCTGAAATCAAGGGTGCATCAGCCTCATACAGAGAATAAGGACAGGCATTCTCCCAGAATGATCAAGTTATCTCTTTTATTTAATCTTGAAGAGTAGATGAGACAGAAGTTCTATTATGGAGAATTAATACATATAGCAAAAACACCATAAAAGCTGAGTATTTTGTTTCAGTTTGCATTCAGATCCTTCTACTTGCCTACATCTTACTTAAATGAATGCTAATATTATTTTTTCGCAACTTTTATTGCCTAAAGAGACAGGTGAGCAACAAGCAATAAATGAAAACTATGCATTTTGTTTAAAAGATAAAATAAGGAAAAAAGAGAACAAATTAAAATAATATTTCATCTTCATAAAAATCTCAAGGTATCTGTAGAAAACAAAAGCAAAGAAGCCTACCGAAGCCAAATTCCTAACTCTTTTACTATATAAAGGACAAAAATGTCCGAAGAAATCTTGGGTCACACACTATGAAGGAAGACCATCTACCTACATTTAGTCCAACTGCAAAATGCCACACAAGGGCTTCCCAAGAGTGTTAGGAATAGGATTTATATCATCATGGCTCAATTCCAATATGCAATGCTGAGGCTATTGGGATTTTTCACTGTGTCCCCATTAGTTTCAAGAAGACACCACAATTTGGCTATTTATAAGACTCACAGATATTATTAATCATAATAATACTGCAATGGAATGGAAAATCGTTTTCTTAGGTTGGGAAAGTATGGATAAAAAAATATAGTCCTTCCTTAATCAGAATAAAAATGTAAAATGTTCTTTTTCTTTGTGAAGAGACAAGAAATGAAAGCTTAGGTGAATACAAAAACCATATTTGGAAACATTACCTTTAATGTGGTTGGTTTAAAAAATTATATGTATATCATATTTTAAGAGAAAAAAAATAAGAATGACCTTTGCTAAAGAAAAAATAGGTGTTAAAGGTTAACGTTAGGACCTAAAAATAACATTAAGAGGATTTAAAGCATTTAAACTCGAAAAACCAAAGTGATAAGGGCAGGTTAGTTAAGAACTAGATTTTCCATGGAGATTTTACTTAGGTTTACATGCATCTGTGAAATTCTAAAACTTACTCGTAGTGTTCTTTTCAGTAATATCTCTAAAAATGGACTAATTTAAGCAATTTCCAAGCTTATGTTTCCTCCCCTGGAGTGCATGTAAATTCCTGATTTGTTTTTTCTGTCCATAGCTCTACAGTTCCTAACACTCCGTGCCTCAATTTCCGTGACATTTGTGGCAGGACATTTTGCATGTCCACTTCATTTTACCATACCCCAGTCAAACTACCGTTTACGGGATTGTCATTCTCACCTCTCAAAAGAAATCATATTACTGTCCATAATGTGCATGTCTGCTGGCTTGCTCTCTGCCTGGGTCACATATATGTTTTCAGAGATTTATTTTTAGCTTGTATCCTCATTACTTCCCACCCATTTAGTCCCTCTGGTAAATGCTTGTAACACATTTGTCCTTTCTGTCTTATTGGTACAGCCAACTCTCAGTTTATAATTTTTCAAAACTCTTATTTTTATGCTACCGGTTTTAACATATTTTTGCCTTTTTGTTTACTTGTTTAATTAAACTATCAAAATGCTCATAACTGCAAACATATTAAATGTATGTATCCCAGCTTCTGGGTATAGGTGCTCTGGTATAAGCATTATAAGCATTATCTCGTTAGAGATTACCTTCTAGTTTTGCTGTCAGAAATGTAAATCCTGCTGAAGTTCTCTGTAAAGCCCTACAGGTACAAATAACTGAGCTGCAGAAGACAGCAATGATGTAACTCCCACAATCAGTTACCTATAAAGGATTCTTGCATGAAGGATATTTTCAGGGGTGTTTTTTTAGCATTAAATTAATAGACTGAAGACAATGATTGCCGTTGGAATCATTGTCTGTAACAGCAAAACTTGTGAAAACATATTATGGCTATACATTCTATAGGAAAAATAATATGAACACTGAAACCTTGCAACATCTCTATTACTCTCTAAGCTTATTTCTTCTGACTCTGAGCCTCCATCACCCTGAGATATTTTTCCTAATCTGACCTTTGTGTTTATACCTGTTGTTGATACATGCTACCTCCTGTTTCATAGGGTGCAGAGGCAGGGAAATGTTCTGTGAATTTTATAGGCCTTGCTTGACATTTTCTGACCTGCTGACATACAGTGTCTGCCAATTAGAGAGTGGAGGACACAGAGACTGTTGAATTAAGTTCCTTAATCCATACAGAAACTGCTTCACAGACAGAATAAAGACCAAATTAAAATCCATACAAATCTGAGTGTCTCCAAATTAGAGCTGGGATGCTCTGCTCTGATGGCATTGTTCAGTGTGTTCACTGTGGATCTCTCAGTATTAAAACTTCTCTCTCCTTTCTGGATTTATTGACTTTAGTTTCCCATTTTAAGGAAAAGAGAAAGAATATGAAACATTTAAGGAACTGTAGTGTGGATTGTTTATAGGGTTTTGATGACTGTGATGGTAAATGTTGTGTGAGTGCTGTTAAGGCCTCTTGTTTACATATGTATATTTATAACCTATTTATGGCTTGGCACTCTTTATTTGCGTGTTTGTTTGGCTTTTTCCTTGTCTCTTGACTAAATTATGTAACTGATACAACTAAGTCCTTCAGTTTATTGTGTTCTATCATGGTTTATGGCCTATCTTTTGTTGTTGTTTTGTGTTTTGTGTTTTTTTTCTTTTAAAGTGAGGAACAGTTATCTAAAGTCTTTCCAAAATGCATATCCTAGCATTTCTATTATGAACTCTTTTGTTGCTTTGAAAGCATTTCATGCTGTGTTCCCAGCTAGCTGGTGATATTATAACTTCTTGCACTCATTACTCCTCTATGTACATTGCCGAAAATATAATGAGACAGTGTAGTTCGTATTATAGGCTGCTAAAATATCTCCTTTTATGAGTGTCATGCTGCAGCTGCTGTGATATATCGTGTCAATTATGTTGCTGAGTCTGCATTCTGAGAGTGTTTAGTAAAACTTGTTATTGTGTTAACTTGTTGGTCCTTTTTTTACCCCTTTTTTCTCACTCTTGGAGACTCGTAAAGGAATTGTGCTGTTTTACAATGACTGAAGAGCTGACCTCTACCTTACCTTTCCGAGAAAGTAGCCCTGAAGTTTCAATTTAATTGTCCAGAGGAATTAAAGTTGTTTTTAATATCATCACCCTAAATTCTTGAATAAGATAATAAATAAATCCCTAACCTTTCCACTTGGTGAATCCACAGAATTAATTAACGGTTCACACTTTGCAGTCACAAGATTTCATTATATCTATGGCAATTTTGATCCAAAGATCTCCAGCAGCTCCCAGACATAAATGTATAAAACCTCTTGTGCTTCCATTTCATAATGAAACACGCGCAAATCCTCTGCTGTGCAGTAGAACATGGTACATGAAATTGGTCTAGCTTCAGAAAAAGAAGTCCGGAGCTGCTTCTGAGCAAATCAACTCTCTTGAGAAATGCAGTGCATTTGTCTGGGCACAGCACTGCGGTGCAGCTTTCAGGTTATGTCTTGTGTTTCACATTTTATTGATGCTTGCCCCATGCACTAGTACATGGCCTCTGTGACGTGCTTTGTGTCATGGTTTAGCCAGGTTCAAAGACAAGAATGTCAGCATTTTGATCCTAGCTGTCTAAATTTGCCTATCCAAAGCCACAATTAAATTCAGATTACCAAAAACCCTTAGGAGCTAGGTGGTGCTGGAAGTTAGGTGCCTAACTGCAGGTCCCAGTTCCTCTCATAAAATTAGATAATTACCCAAATTTAAATTTATTTTTTATTATTATTAAAATTTATTATTGAGTTTATTATGTATCATTATTTTAAAAAATCCATACCCAGCCATATAAATAGCAAGCTGAATTTTTTAATGATGGGTGAGATTTTCAAAGTAACCTGCAAAAGTATTCAGTTCTACAAAAATTTAATGAACGTTTACCACATCAGACAAAGATTCGGGAACACAATTTCTATGCATTTCCTGAAAATTTTAAATTTTTACTTCGCCTTTGAAAAATTTCCAGCTTTGGTTTTGTATGAAGGCAGCCTGATAGGTGGAACCTAGCACAAGGTAGTGGAGAACTTCACTTACAGGCTTGGGGATGAGTGGCTGGAGCTGCCAGGCAGAAAAGGACCTGGGGGTCCTGGAGGACAGCAGGATGACCATGAGCCAGCACTGTGCCCTTGTGGCCAAGAAGGCCAACGCCATCCTGGGGTGTATCAGGAGGGGGGTGGTTGTAGGGCAGAGAGGTTCTCCTTCCCCTCTGCTGTGCCCTGGTGAGACCACATCTGGAATATTGTGTCCAGTTCTGGGCCCCTCAGTTCAGGAAGGACAGAAACTACTGGAGAGAGTCCAGCATAGGGCTACAAAGATGATGGAGGGAGTGGAGCATCTCCCTTATGAGGAGCGGCTGAGGGAGCTGGGTCTCTTTAGCTTGGAGCAGAGGAGACTGAGGGGAGACCTCATTCATGGTTATCAATTTGTAAAGGGCGAGTGTCAGGAGGAAGGAGCCAGGCTCTGCTCTGTGATGTCCAGTGACAGGACAAGGGGTAACGGGAGCAAGCTGGAGCATAGGAAGTTCAACCTGAACATAACAAAAAGCTTTTTTACTGTGAGGGTGACAGAGCCCTGGCCCAGGCTGACCAGGAAGGTTGTGGAGTTGTAAGGATCAGTCTGGCTCATAGTTTAAAACAGGTTTCAGTAATGTCCAGTGCACTATGCGACTCGTGGGAGGTTGCAGGAGCAACTCAGCCTTAGATTGCCTTGAGGCACTGTCTCTGCAGAGACGACCCATGGGGAGCTGTGCATCATTCAAAGAACTGATTTGACTGGTAAGCAGGAAACTATAAACAGAGCAGTGCTGCATCATTCAAAGAACTGAAACCTGAGTTGAGCCTTGGAATCCCCAACAAATAATATGCCCTGAGTCCCAATCAAACCACTATTGAATTGCCTAAACCAAATTTCTACCTGGCTCCAAGGGACCATGACAATACAAAGATATGCAAACGACAGAGCATAAAGATAAGGGGAAACCCTGCTAAAGACAAACACCCCAGGTGGTCTAATCCACTCAGGCATCTTCCTGCCTGCTGTAACGTACATCAGGGGATGAAACTCCTAAGATTCATGCTAGAAACGGGGAGTTACTTCTCCAGCCATGGAGTGATGAGAACCTTCCCCCTTGGTCGGAATGCTGGCCAAGGTAACTTACACTTACTCGCAACAGGAGTCTCCTTCTCTACAGACATTCAAAACCCGCCTGGCCGTGTTCCTGTGTGACCTGGTCTGGTGATCCTGCTCTGGCAGGGGTTGGACTGGATGAGCTTTTCAATGTCCCTTACAACTCCTAAGATTCTGTGAGTCTGTGTTAATGGACCTGAACAATACTTATCATTGAAAATGTATACTGTGGCTTTTCCTTGACATACTTCAGTAATGTCACCATACTTACACAACGGGGAAGCCACAATTTATTTATTTTTTTTAGAAAATACAGTAAGTTCCGGCCTTTAGTTCCCTAGGTTTGTTTAATTAACTTTTTATTTACTATTTAAACTCCTCAATGGAGCCAAGAAATACCTGATATTACAAGTCTTTCCAACCCAATGGTTCCAACTGTGATTTTACCACTTAAAGCTCTTGCTGAGCACAATTTTTTTGAGCTTCCCAAGTTTTGGCCATTTACAAGGTTCCTCAGCTATACAGTCTTAAATGCTGTCGATAAACTGAAGGGGAAAGTGAGGGTAAGAAGGATTCAAGATCATGATTTCAAACACTTAAAAAATTTGGCTGTTTATATAAAACTGTGAAAACTACGTTTAGAATTTGCCAGAAATCTGACAAAAACACAAGGCTTTATAGTGTTTCAGCACCTCTACTGCTGATTACAGCAATTACTTGAATCCACAGAAAAACACATTCAAGTATGAGGTACGAAAGAAAAAAAAATGAAGCAAGCAAGCATTTTCAGACAAAGAAACAAAGAAAAAGCTCTGTATTTCAGTCTGAGTTTGGAGTGAGAAACTGATTTCATTACACTTAAGTTTCCTCTCTAACAGCCCACCATGAGTCATTCATGGGTTAATTACAGATAATCAGATATAGTTACCATCACAATAGAGCCCTGTTCTTAGAAGCTATTTGTAATCTGAAGTTTTCAGAGACAACAAAATTGCTTAGATCTCTCATAACAAAAAAAAAAAGTGGTTTGGGGGAAGAAAAAAGCAAACTGCACAATAAAATTTAATTGAAATTAGAGGGCACATTCTCAAGGATGTTTATTCTTTCTCACTCAGATGGAATAAATGGGCTGTAATCTGGCTGTAAATAGCTGGTGGAAAATTCAATTTGTGCATCTGTTGTTCTGTTGCCTCCTGTTCTTTCCTTGCACTGTGGCTGTCCCACAGCTGTTTGGGAACGAAGATAACACCTACACTGTATTCACCTACCCCAGCTTCCTTGAAATTAAATGTGTTTTGGAATGGAAGAAGTTACTCTCCGAAAGACAACTACTAAAACAGCCTCACTTTATTAACCAGCAATGTTACACTTGCCTAACGTAACTGTGTTTATCCTTTTGCAGAACGCAGTGAGATTATTCAATAATATTTAATTTACCGTGCTACTGATGTGTTTCTTGTGTGTTCTGCGCAATTGCTTGGACTTAGTGCAGACATTCATTAGTGACAATGGTGGAATTATAGCTTCTAGCAAATACAGACTGAGGTGATTTAAACAGGAGTATATGCCATCTCCCATCTGCATTAGACTCAGAGAGAAGAATAAAATCTAGACGTACTGTGCGCAGCATTCTCTCACCTGCCCAGCATTGAAAAAGTCTCCTCATTAGTTGTTAAGAGCATAGATGAATGATCTCAGAGTAGAACACAAGGATGACTCTGCCAGTGGGCAATGACAGTCACGTTTCCAGGACCGCAGTAGATGCTAGGTAACTCGTGACCTTCATGTCTTGGTCAAACAGCAATCAGCAAAGGAAAGAGGTCAGTCTTATCATAGAATCATAGAATGGTTTGGCTTGGAAGGGGCCTTAAAGATATGGATTAGGGTCACTGCACAGTCCTCAGTCTCAAGTCATTTCACCTTCCCCTGGGCCTCCAGCTATGGTTGGATCTTCAATAGGTGCAAATTAGCATGGCCGTACAGAATTGAGAAGAATGCAGGTTGGAAGACCTCATAATATTGCTCATTAGAGATACCACACAGGGAAAGAAAAGTGTTTCCGGACTTTATTTGTATTCTGCTTCCACAACTGTACAGGATTTTGTTAAACAAGAGGAGAACACATCCCATCATCCTAATAGGGATGTTAATAGGGAGAGTTAACAGCCATCAGTGCATCTGAAGAGAAATTTTCATAGGGAAAAAGCCTCTAAAATGAGCATGCAAAGGTAATAATGTTGGATCTGTAATATTTCAAACACAACAGGATGTACATTCATGTAAATGTATATGCAAATTAGACACAGCCCTCAGGCGCTTGGTGAGTTTCCAATGAGGCCCCTGAGGCTGCAAACTGTTGATTTAGCATATGAGTTTATCCACTTACAGTAAAATGCATGCATTAAAGTAAGATTGAAAGAATGCATGTATCAGGGACTTTAAAATGCGTTAAATATTGACATAAGCTCTGGGTAGCTCCCATTGACATCTGATTTCCAGTTGGAAAATGTTGTAATGTGTTGATTTTACCTTTTTTAATGTGGAATAAACAATGCATTGTCTACGTGATTAATGCAAAGCCTCAATCAGGTCTCTCGTTATTTTTATGGATAATTATGTCACAGCTAACAAACTTGATTACAAACAAATTTGATTAACAAACTTGATTCATCAAATCCATCTCTCCCACTCCTTTCCTTATGCTTCACGTTAACGTATTTTTCCTCTGAATGATATTGTTTTTCACTAGATAAATTAGAATTAAACATGAAGACTTTAATGTTAATTCTCACTTGCCCCTTCTTAATACTTTCTGTGACATAACTTATTTTTTAATAGAAAATCTTAATTATAAAACTCCCACGAAATAATGTATCAAGACCTATAAGAAAAAATTGAGCTATCACATATCTCAATGAATCTGAATCAAGAACATAAGAATTGCTCAAGTATTAATTGTTTTAACTAAATAAGGGAGAAAAATGTTTCATTATGTGTTTCTTTCCAAAGAGAAAGCCTTAGAATTTGGGAAAACAGATATTTATTGCTGATTTTTCTTTTACCAGAAGACTAACTGAGCTTGATCGTTCTCACCTAATATTCGAGCTATTGCTGATTTGGCTCTGTAACTGGAGAGATTTAATGGATCTCTATCCATGTCCTATCTGTAAGACCTTAGACCTTAATCTATTAAGAAAGCACTACACGGAGAAGACAGAAGTATTAGGAACTGGATGGCTAAACCTAGACACAGCCTTTGTTTGGGGATGGGTGAGTTGCTCAATGCTGTCCTGGCATGTGACTGAGCACCGCTACAGCTCTGTCAAATGCTCCTCCTCTTTCCTGTTCCAGATTAATTCATCCTCGGTGATGCTTTTAAGGTTGCTTCAAGACCCCCTCTACTACTGCATACTTAGGTTTTTTTCTTAGTATATCATGTTCCTGTAGATGAGAAATATTTATTCCCATAATGTTGCTGTTATTCCTTTTTTTCTGCTAAATTGACATTAAATCTTACTAATGTGTTACTGATTTACAATACTCAAACCAGATAGACTGAAAGACAAATAAATCAGGAGAAAAGAAAAATCACAAGAAAGGACACAGAATTCATAGGAAAACAGTTAGGAGATACATGAAGGGGTTTATAAATATTTTCCTCTTGCTTTTCAAGAGAAAATATGCATTTTTTGCATAGAAATAGAAAAATATAGAGGTGTGAGGAGTGATAATTTCTCTGACCTGAAAAAGGAGGCTTATAGTGATTTTTGGAAAGAAAAATAGGGAATTAAAAATGTTAGCTTTCTTTGTGGTTTCTGTGTTTTTTGAAGGAAAGAAAGTGTATTTTTAATCTGTCTTCTTGAATGTTTTTAAGGATGTCGTGGCCATCAAAATAGCCACCTCAGAACACTACAGACGTCAAATACATGGCTGTGCTGTTGTGTGCAGTTGTTTCTAACTACTGCTGCAGCTTCAGTTTGCCTACAGTCACAGGAAATGTGACAAACAAACAGACAAGCTAAGAAGAAAATATTATCAAATAACTCCTGTTCATTTCAAAGTCTAAAACGTGAAGACAACTTTTGTGGCAGAGCTCATTTGTGCATAGTTCATTTTGCAAGTGTTCTGATTTAACTGCAAAGACCACATCTTTTGATTTGAGTTTAATTCTTGTCTGTTCTGAATAGGGTTTTTTTGTTTTATTCAGATACTCATTCCCAAAATGTTAAGTTCTTCTTACCGAGAGTATGAGTTATATGAGTCATTAATACTAGACCGTCTCACTTTCTAAAGTATAGAATGTTAGTATGCTAGTATATTAAGAAGCATATTTAAAAGCTATCCAAAATAAATCAAACCCTAAGTAGAGGTATAGTACAGTACCAAATAGATTCTGAACATGGTTTTTTTGGCCTTAGCTAGTCAGCAATCAAGAAATTATCATGAATCAGTTGGAAAACTTCTAATGCAAATTCAGAATTTCAGGGATTTCTAAACGTGTTGCCATACCTTTATATTGGATTTTTTGTTAATGCTAGTCAGAAGGGAGCGATGGTAAGCTGAGGGAGCTTTCCTTGGAGCTTTTCTTTGCAAAGCCCCAGTTCGCGGTCTTGGGCAGAGGAAGGCTTTGAGCAAAGCCACAGTGAGCAGGCCAGACCCAGAAGGTGCTACGACTTCAAAAGCTGCCCGGTAATTTACAGTGTAAGAAGCACTGGGTTCACTCTCCTTCCTGCAGCAGCCCAGGAGAGAAAGGCAGGGAGCTGGCTGATGGTCACCCTGGCCTTCAGGTTCCCCAGGGTGACGTTTCTCCCAGATCAGTTCTCAAGTCGATCTGCTGGAACACAGAGACCTGGCTCCGCAGCTCTATGGAAAGCCTGTGGTCTAACTTAAGTGTCAGTGTATACATTTTAATAAATAATATTGAAATATGCTATTAAGTTATTTACACCATGAATCTAGAATTGTATTTGATGGTTTTCCGGTTTAAAACCAGCTGTGTTCAAAAATCTGTGTGGGGAGAGAACAACGACAACAAAAAAAGCGTTCCCTAGCTGCTTTTGTGTTCCTAGTTTTCAACCAAAACAGGTTTTTTTTGTTCAGTTAAGTGTTCCGACAACAGAAATTTGTAATGCAAATGCTCCCAGTCTCTCAATGAAAGCAAGCTAAAAAGCGAGGGTTTAATGTATCAGCACTGTTGTATCTGATGTGAGAATCATTTTCTAGAATTTCCTGCGGTCAATTAACCGAATCAGATTTGCTAGTGGCCTACAGCTTGCATTTGTATCCACCTCAGTGAGGGGATGGAGAGAAAACTCAGTCATTTTGTAGCGTTTTTGAAAAACTTTGGACATGCAGAAGGTTCATTATGTTGTTAGCAAGCAGGGTTGAATTTTGCATTGTGACACAAATTTATTTAAAAAAAAAAATCAGTTATCACTGGTTTCAGCCATGAATTATCTTAACATAGATGGAAACATTTGCATGCAGTTTGACAGAAGGAGCTCGGTTTTAAATGTTGCTGTACACCTCCATAATGAACAATGAGATGATGAAGATGAGTCAGACCAGAGGGATTGGTAGAACCACGGTCTGCAGCAAGACTGTGTGATCCAGTGGTCAGCCCTCCGATACGATAATCTCTGTGGGTTTTGCAGTGTTTTCAGTTGTGCTACTCAACCAACCAATTGCCATCCTGCACATACGGATGACCAACTCTGAGCTGGGGTTAGCTGCCGTGCACCAGCCTCCAATGGACAGGACGGGAGGAATATCCTTCATATACCAGGAGCCAGACTGAACAGGTGCTGCAGAGCCACCGGTTCTGGTTGTGTCCTTCTCACTGTAAAGGCCCTGACACTCTCAAGAAGACAAATTTATATTTACTGAAGTAACAGTTAAGGTAGTTGGAAACTGCAGTTGGCTTCAGGTGTTCTTTAATGAAGACCTTAGTTACCAGCGGAAAGACCCGGTGCGTAGAATGATTATAAAACACATCTTACATTAAAAGATTCATAATTAATGCATATTCAACTGCAAGTTAAAATTTTATTTGCTTTTCAATGCTGGAAATGGACTGAGAGTGGTTATTTCAAATAAGCAACATTAGGCTAGGTAGCTGCATAAAAGAACAGTCGTTGCTTTACATACTACTTGCCACAGCACTGATCTTAGCCAAGCATCCTCCAGTGCTATGAGTGACCTACAGCAGTCGGCAGGCAGGATGCTTTGACTGACAAGCTTCATTAAAAGAAGTTCCTAGCAGAAAATGAGGCATGCCTTCACAGAACTGCAGAACCGAGAGCTCCAAATTGTTCAAAAGTTCAGGGGAAAAAAAAATCATAGGATTACAATAACTATATTAAAAAAAATAAGAAATAAGGGAAAAAAAGCATGAGGGAACTGCATGCGCCTGTGCACAACTATATGTCTGTCTATAAATGCATTTGCTGAGCAGACATGTAGATTATTTCAATGACCAAGCGCTTCTATAATGGCCATCTGTATAATTCAAATTATGTATCAAAAGTAACATCCATAGTGCGTCAGACTCTCTTCTAAACCGTAATCTTTATCAATTGAATGTTTTGATTCAGGTAAAAAAGTTTAGAAGAAAAACTATTGTTTTGCTAACAAACCTTTCTTTACTCATCAAACCACATTTCTCCTGAGAAGCAGCTACTGAATCAGAAAACACATCTGGAGGCTGGTTCCAGAGGACTTCCCTACCTTGATGGCAGTGGAGGCAATCTGGATGTGGTGGAGCCTGCGCAGCGTGCTATCCCTGTCAATGAAGTAGGAGGCCGCGAGCTGGTGCAAGGTCTCCAGATTCACTGCAGAGCTGTTTGTGCTGGGATCACTTCCTTCTGACCTCTTGCTCAGCTTCCGTTTGTCCACAAAAATTGTGAGTGACTCCTCTCCTGTGCAGGGAAACAGAAACCACAGCATTCATCAGCGACATTTTCTGCAAGTCTCACTCTGCCAGAAAAATGGTGGCAAGACTAGCTGTTGTCTGAAGTTCAGCTATCCTTGCCTGGTTGCACATACAGATACTCGAGTGCCTGAGCACATGGACAATAGATACTATACTAGATTTTTTAGAAATATTTTTTTGTGCCACATATGAGTAGCATCTATACAATAGGACACAATTCTGCCTACAATGCAATGACAGTGGTGATAAGTCTGCTACACTAATCTCTATTTAGCAATATAGAGCTATTCCATAGACATTCAATTTAAATTGTGTATATGATACACAAATGGGACAGAGTCCAGTGAAGGCCTGTACCTAGTGGTGTCCTCCAGGGGTCAGAACTGGGACCAGTACTATTCGATATATTCACCAACGACCTGGACAAGGGAACACAGTGCACTGTCAGCAAGGTTGCTGACGACACAAAACTGGGAGGAGTGGCTGAAGCTCCAGAGGCTGTGCTGCCATTCAGTGAGACCTGGACAGGCTGGCGAGTTGGGGGAGGAAAAATGTAATGAAATTCAACAAGGGAAAGTGTTGAGTCTTGCATCTGGGGAAGAACAACCCCAT